>NC_091358.1:23002483-23302483 GCF_038502225.1 Cherax quadricarinatus | reverse complement strand
AATTAACACAAGTTACTTTTTGCTGATGATACTGTGCTTATGGGAGATTCTAAAGAAAAATTGCAAAGGTTAGTGGATGAGTTTGGGAATGTGTGTAAAGGTAGAAAGTTGAAAGTGAACATAGAAAAGAGTAAGGTGATGAGGGTATCAAATGATTTAGATAAAGAAAAACTGGATATCAAACTGGGGAGGAGGAGTATGGAAGAAGTGAATGTTTTCAGATACTTGGGAGTTGACGTGTCGATTTAAAAATGTAGTGTTAGAGTGTTCAGCAGAAGTTTGTGGTTACAGGAAAGTGGGTGCAGGAGGGAAGAGGAGCGATTGGTGGAATGATGATGCAAAGAGAGTAGTAAGGGAGAAAAAGTTAGCATATGAGAAGTTTTTACAAAGTAGAAGTGATGCAAAGAGGGAAGAGTATATGGAGAAAAAGAAAGAGGTTAAGAGAGTGGTGAAGAAACGTAAAAAGAGAGCAAATGAGAGAGTGGGTGAGATGTTATCAACAAATTTTGTTGAAAATAAGATAAAGTTTTGGAGTGAGATTAACAAGTTAAGGAAGCCTAGAGAGCAAATGGATTTGTCAGTTAAAAATAGGAGAGGGGAGTTATTAAATGGAGAGTTAGAGGTATTGGGAAGATGGAGGGAATATTCTGAGGAATTGTTAAATGTTGATGAAGTTAGGGAAGCTGTGATTTCGTGTATAGGGCAAGGAGGAATAACATCTTGTAGGAGTGAGGAAGAGCCAGTTGTGAGTGTGGGGGAAGTTCGTGAGGCAGTAGGTAAACTGAAAGGGGGTAAGGCAGCCGGGATTGATGGGATAAAGATAGAAATGTTAAAAGCAGGTGGGGATACAGTTTTGGAGTGGTTGGTGCAATTATTTAATAAATGTATGGAAGAGGGTAAGGTACCTAGGGATTGGCAGAGAGCATGCATAGTTCCTTTGTATAAAGGCAAAGGGGACAAAAGAGAGTGCAAAAATTATAGGGGGAGAAGTCTGTTGAGTATACCTGGTAAAGTGTATGGTAGAATTATTATTGAAAGAATTAAAAGTAAAACGGAGAATAGGATAGCAGATGAACAAGGAGGCTTTAGGAAAGGTAGGGGTGTGTGGACCAGGTGTTTACAGTGAAACATATAAGTGAACAGTATTTAGACGAGGCTAAAGAGGTTTTTGTGGCATTTATAGATTTGGAAAACGTGTATGACAGGGTGGATAGGGGGGCAATGTGGCAGATGTTGCAGGTGTATGGTATAGGAGGTAGGTTACTGAAAGCAGTGAAGAGTTTTTACGAGGACAGTGAGGCTCAAGTTAGAGTATGTAGGAAAGAGGGAGATTATTTCCCAGTAAAAGTAGGCCTTAGACAAGGATGTGTGATGTCACCGTGTTTGTTTAATATACTTATAGATGGGGTTGTAAGAGAAGTAAATGCGAGGGTCTTGGCAAGAGGCATGGAGTTAAATGATAAAGAATCACACATAAAGTGGGAGTTGTCACAGTTGCTCTTTGCGAATGACACTGTGCTCTTGGGAGATTCTGAAGAGAAGTTGCAGAGGTTGGTGGATGAGTTTGGTAGGGTATGTAAAAGAAGAAAATTAAAAGTGAATACAGGAAAGAGTAAGGCTATGAGGATAACAAAAAGATTAGGTGATGAAAGATTGGATATCAGATTGGAGGGAGAGAGTATGGAGGAGGTGAATGTATTCAGATATTTGGGAGTGGACGTGTCAACGGATGGATCTATGAAAGATGAGGTGAATCATAGAATTGATGAGGGGAAAAGGGTGAGCAGTGCACTTAGGAGTCTGTTGAGACAAAGAACTTTCCCCTTGGAGGCAAAGAGGGGAATGTATGAGAGTATAGTTTTACCAACGCTCTTATATAGGTGTCATGAATGTTGCAGTGAGGAGTAGGCTGGAGGCAGTGGAGATGTCACGTCTGAGGGCAATGTGTGGTGTGAATATAATGCAGAGAATTCGTAGCTTGGAAGTTAGGAGGAGGTGCGGGACTGCCAAAACTGTTGTCCAGTGGGCTGAGGAAGGGTTGTTGAGGTGGTTCGGACATGTAGAGAGAATGGAGCGAAACAGAATGACTTCAAGAGCGTATCAGTCTGTAGCGGAAGGAAGGTGGGGTAGGGGTCAGCCTATGAAAGGTTGGAGGGAGGGGGTAAAGGAGGTTTTGTCTGTGAGGGCCTTGGACTTCCAGCAGGCATGCGTGAGCGTGTTTTATAGGAGTGAATGGAGACAAATGGTTTTTAATACTTGACGTGCTGTTGGAGTGTGAGCAAAGTAACATTTATGTAGGGATTCAGAGAAACCGGCAGACCGGACTTGAGTCCTGGAGATGGGAAATACAGTGCCTGCACTCTGAAGGGGGGGTGTTAATGTTGCAGTTTAAAAACTGTAGTGTAAAACACCCTTCTGGCAAGACAGTGATGGAGTGAATGATGGTGAAAGCTTTTCTTTTTCAGGCCACCCTGCCTTAGTGGTAATCTGCCAGAAGGGTGTTTTACACTACAGTTTTTAAACTGCAACATAAACACCCCTCCTTCAGAGTACAGGCACTGTACTTCCCATCTCCAGGACTCAAGTCCGGCCTGCCGGTTTCCCTGAATCCCTTCATAAATGTTACTTTGCTCACACTCCAACAGCACGTCAAGTATTAAAAACCATTTGTCTCCATTCACTCCTATCAAACACGCTCACGCATGTCCGCTGGAAGTCCAAGCCCCTTGCACACAAAACCTCCTTTACCCCCTCCCTCCAACCTTTCCTAGGCCGACCCCTACCCCGCCTTCCTTCCGCTACAGATTGATACACTCTTGAAGTCATTCTGTTTCACTCCATTTCTCTCCATTCTTTTAATGTAAACATAAATTACTCTTATAACGTGGTTAAAAATTCCTCTCTTGTCTCATAGCAGATGCTTCAGTCTTGAGCACACCTGCTCAAACACCTGTAACCAATGACTTAGACACCTGTCAAATGCCTGCAGATGTGTACTACACCTGCAGAGGTGTATAACACCTGTAGAGAAGAACTTGTGCTCTGAACAAGAAACTCTCTTCTAGGTCTAGAGGGACTGATTACCTTTTCTTCCACCATCACTAGTGACATCATGACTAATCCACACCTACAAATCAAGACATACAAACCTCACTATGTTTCCTCTTCCTCCTGCGTTTCCTGTTCTCCTCATACAAGACAGATGTGTCCTTGCCGTCCCTCAGTTGTAAGTAAGACTCTGAAATGAACCAAGAATTTGTGTTAAATTTTCCCAAACACAATAATAATAATAATAATAATAATAATAGTAATAATAATCATAATAATAATAATAATAATAATTTTTATTTCTGTGTGTACAAGGTATACGAACCATAGCTGACATCAATGACATACTACTATATAGAAAGCACCTTGTTATGCAGAGCATTTCCCACAACTTAGATTAATTTTGTCCCCAGGATGTGACCCACACCAGTCCATTAACACCCAGGTACAGTAGGGCCCACTTATACGGGAGGTTAGGTTCCAGACTACCGCTGCAAAGCAGACATGGCCGGAAAGCACAACGCCATTTTTTTCCCCACTTATAAATGCATACAAATGCCAGATAACAAGTCTACACTAACATATATTAAGTTAGCAATGGAACTAGGCATTAAAAAATAATAAAAAGTAAAATACACACACAGTACACTCATTATTTACCTCAAAATATTTGTAGTCTTAATGTAGGGCAAAAGGTAAGCAGTATTTATTGTAAGAAGTCAGGTGTGGGAGCCCTCCTGGCCACCCCCACCCACACATAATATACTACGATGTTTAAAGTGTCCTAGAGTGATAAAATGCATATACAGTACACCAATTACCTTAAAATATTTGTAGTCTTAATGGTCTTAATGTAGGGCGAGAGGTGAAACTATTTATTTGTGGAAAGTCGTGTGGGAGGTATGGTAACCTGCCTGGCCACCCCACTCACTACGACATTTAAAGTGTCCCAGAGCGATAAAATGCATAAACAGTACACTCATTACTTTCCTTAAAATATTTGTAGTCTTAATGTAGGGTGAGAGGCGAGTAAGAGAGAGAAAAATGAACAAACGAGAGAGAGAAAGAGTAAGATGACAGAGCTGCAGACTGCTATGTAAACAAACTGTCTGGTTATGGTTGATACACGGTTCATACAAACACTTCACATTGTGTACACATTGTCTCCCCAGTGGTACAGTAGAATAAATAAGTAAGACCAACACTTCCATTCTCATGTAACATCATTTTTAGAAGGAATGATGCTCTGACAAGTTATTATAATTATTATTATTATTACAAGTTATTATTATAATCATAATAAAAAGAAGCGTTAAACCCACAAGAACTGTGAATAGCTATAGATAGAGTGTAGGCATTTGAAAGGAATATTTTTCTACAGTTAAGTAACTGGTGTTTGACTAGAGAAAACGTAATTCTTCCGACACTTACAAACCGCTTCGTAAGCAAATCTCATATTTTTATACTGTGGGTGTATATATCATGTTCATATGTTACGTGGCATGTTTATTATATAATTTTGAAAAAATACCATAGATGGATTAAAGGAAATGTCTATATTAATGTAATATATGACATTTAATGCACCCAAGAGATTATATAGCATCAAGAGTAGAAAGACTCTAAGTGATTTTAATGTGTACCTGCACGCCAGCATAGTGAGTAAGTATATTTAGGTACTGGTACACATAAGTATAATTATCAGAGTATATATAAAATGGGCAATAACTTTAAAACACTTGAAATTTTGGAAAATTCCCAGACATAATAGAGAGAGGTGCTCATGGAGAATGTAAACAAACCAAGTGGGGCGCGTCGTATTAGAAAGACCACTCGCCGTATCCCAAGTTTTGGTCATAATTTGAAATTGCCATATTAGCAGAATGCCATAAGGTGAAATGCCATAAAGTGGGGCCCTACTGTACCTGCTTTGCTGCTAGGTGAAGAGTGACAGCAGGTGTAAGGTGGCTAATACCCAGGTACCTACTTATTGCTAGGTGAACAGGGACAGCAGTAGGTGTAAGATAACTAACACCCAGATACCTACTTACTGCTATGCCATCAAGGACAGCAGAATCGAACCATGGACCTTAGTGTGTGTGAGCTGAGTGTGCCACCAACCCAGTTATGGGACATTTACAATTTGTGGTCATTTAATACCCACAGAATCAGTTTCACTGATATCCAATAGTAGATGTATTTGTAATCCCAGAATTATTCACTCATCATACTTTAACCCATTCACTGTCAGTCTCATATTAGTACAGCTTATAAGCCAGTGTTGGTGCCGTATTAATATCCCAAGATTCTAGCGGCTTCAGATCTAGCAGGAGAAAGCTGGTAGACCTACATATGAGAGAATGGGTCTGCGTAGTCAGTGTGTGCAATATAAAAGAAATCCTGCAGCACGTAATGCATAATTAGAAAAAACTCCCACCGTGTTTTTGGTTTAAAATGCAGACTTTGAGATGTATTTTTATATGGCATTTATGGTTGGTCTCATTTGACAGAATGGAAGGTATATTACTGAAATAGAGATGTTTTTGAGTGGTTTCATAATGAAAAATACCTTGAAATTGAGCTCAAAGTAGTGCAAATGTTTGATTTTTGCCAATGTTCAAGAGTAAACAAAGGACATCACCGTCCAATACGTGTCCAACTGGCCAGTCTGCTACGCAGTCACAAATGGGTTGACATTATTTATACAATTATTACAATAATGCAATAATCTGCAAAACAGTAAATCTTCTATTTTTTGTGTGAATAAAAATTCAAAATGGAAAGCAAGAATAATATAAGAGAGGCCTGAAGATGTGACTAATGAACAGAGAAAATGTTATTTTAGTGCCAGGAATGTCTACCTTGTTTATTCTTTACTCTATTTTGAAACTGGCATCTTTTGAAATTTATGCGAATTTGGCCAAATTGCCAATTTCTGACCACTTTATTGGGTAGTTGAAATTGGTAAATAGGCAGGTTTTTGTACTCAATCAATAGAACAAATGGAGTTCTAGCAAAACAGCTATGAGTTTGGTCGACTGGAACAATGGAATTGGCTGAAAATAGGGCTCAAAGTGGTCAAAATTGCTGATGCATATACATCGCTGAGACCGCTAACTTTATGAGGGTGTAATTCCCTAAATTTTCCATCAAATTCCAAATTTTTGTTGTCATTACCATCGGGAAAAGATTCTCTATCGTTTCGCAAGAAATTTTTTTTTTTTAATTCTTTGACACTGACAGCAAGTTAGTGAGCAGGGGTCTTGACAGTGAAAGGGTTAATAACTTTGTAATTTTTATTTTAACCATTTTTGTTACTGAATTACGCTATATTATTATTCTTTTTTAAAAATAACCTTCTCATAGAGTAGACCCAAAATTTTTAACTGGACTAAAGTGGCATCAGGGGCCCCTCTGGATTAGTGGCCCATGGCCTGGTAGGCAACGCTCTCTCCTCACACACACTGTCTATGGTTCAATCCCCGGCAAGGGTAGAAACATCAGGCATGTTTCCTTACACCTGCTGTCCCATTCACCTAGCAGTAAGTAGGTACATGGGTGTTAGTCGACTCTGTCTACTCTGGAATATCGGCAAAAATCAAACATTTCTGTTAGTTTGAGCTCAATTTCAAAATACTTTCAGTCCTGAAACCAATTAAAATCATCTCAGTTTTTGTAAATATCTTCCATTCTATCAATTAGACTAAGAAACTGAGAATAAAACCATAAAAACCATATGAAAATACACTACAAAGTCGCTGTTTTAAACCAAAAATACGGTCGCAGTTTTTCCTCATAATGCACTGCGTGCTGCAGGATTTTTTTATGTGGTGCACACTTACCATATAGACCCATTCTCTCATATCTAGGCCCAAATTTACCACTGCTCACAACTTATCTGAGTGACCTAAGTTCATGGTGTTGTACTAAGCAACTGACTCTCAGAGGGTTAAGGAAACACGTCCTAATGTTTCCACCCCTACCAGGGATCGAACCATGAACCTCAGTGTGTGAACTAAGTGCACTACCAGCCCAGCTACATATATAGAGAAGCTTTATAAAAGATATGACTGTATAAAGAGGTGCTTTATAAGAGAACTGACTATATATAGAGGAACTTTATAAAAGAAGTGAGACTCACCGCTGGCCGGGGTAACGATACGAGGGCCGTGCTTTAGTGCCAACATGGCTGCCGCTGCATCCACGTCCTCACTCTGGACCCCGGGGGACCCCAGGGCCGTCCCCAGGGCTGACCCAGGGGTGGAACCCAAGCAGCGTGCCAGGTAAGGGAACAGCTCCGGGTCTGGGATGTTGGCCGAAGTGGGGGGTCTGGGGGGGGCCACTGTGGTACTTGTGTCTTCTGGGGTCGACGTCTGGCCCACCTGCCTATATGGACACAAATAATTAACACAAGCAATTAAGGCACAACTAATTAAAACACAGATAAAAATGGTGTTTTTCTCAAGTCAATATTAGTAAATCAATGTTTGTCTACCTAAAGTCTACCTCCAGGTGTCAGAGGAACCTCAGACAACCTTGGGTATTGAGACTATCCCTGTGATGGTTACCTGTTCAGGTAGTATTTCCTCCTCAGGGGATACTTGGTGAGAAAGTGACTACTTGACACAAGTCATGCCATCTCTTGTTGATGTCATATGTTGCCGGAAGAAAGATGCCTCTGTAGCAGCTAGTGCTAGCACTAGAGTGCTGTTGTCCCCCGTGTTCCAGATGGTGACAATGTCCTAGTTGACAGTGATTCTTGTAAGGCCAAGAGTTAGTTTGTCAAGTGGTCCTTGCATATTGCAAGAGAAAATAAGATCCATTTCTTCCTTGCTAATACCTCTGGTCAGAGTGCCTCAGAGCGAGCACCACCATCACTGACCTTGTTCACTATCTGTATCCTGATTGGGTAGAGGACAAGTTATCACCTGACCAGTGGGATGGTACTATTTTACCCAAGGCGAGTCGATCTGTCCTACCAGTAGAAGAAAAAGATCTAGCTCCAAGAGACTTCCTAGAAGAAGTTGTAAGTTTGTTGTACGTGTTGAACGAACGTTGTAGAGCCATTCCCTTACCAGGTGAGAAGATGGGTTTAATGAACCTACTGTCCCATCATATTCCACTTGAACCTGGTACCAGACTTACTTACATACCTGCACACAGAATGCCTCATTCACAAGTTGCTGTCACAGAAGAGTTGTCAACCAGATGCTTGATGACAATGTCATTGCACATAGTAATTCACCCTGGAATGCGCCAGTGATTCTAGTACCCAAGAAGGACGGTACAGCCTCTCCTCACTTAGTGACATACTCATTTACCGACAACTCAGACTTACGACAGGCTCTCTGACCAGTATTCATACCTAAATGATGTATATTAGAGCTGATTTCCTCTATTATGTTTTTTACAATATACAGTGGAACCTCTACTTGCGAGTTTAATCCGTTCCATGACCTTGCTCGCAACTAGATTTGCTCATTTGCAGAGTCAATTTTCCTCATTTAAATTAATTGAAATGCAATTAATCCATTCCAGTGGAATTTTGTACTTCAATAATTTCGCTAATATCAACTCTACGGCTTATTTATCAATCTCACTTCATCTAATATGACATAATAAACAATATAAATAACATACAAACCTGATATATACTACTCTAAAATGAATAAAATATGTCATTCACGTGGTGGTATGGGCGGTGTCGGCGGTGGACGAGTTTGTCTGGAGACCGGGCAAAATACTTCATGAATAATTTCGCTAATATCATCTATATGGCTTATTTATATATCACAGTTCATCTAATATGACATAAAAAAACAATATAAATAACATAGAAACATGATATATACGCTAGAATGAATAAAATATATCATTATGTAACAGGTGGAAGCAGCCACAACCGCTCCCTCTTTGTTGTGGTAAACACTGCCATCTAGTGACGGCATTTTGAAGCCGTCTATTATAATTGTTATTATACATTTTTTTTTTCAACAAACCGGCCAAATCCCACCAAGGCAGGGTGGCCCAAAAAGAAAAACGAAAGTTTCTCTTTTTAAATTTAGTAATTTATACGGGAGAAGGGGTTACTAGCCCCTTGCTCCCAGCATTTTAGTCGCCTCTTACAACACACATGGCTTACAGAGGAAGAATTCTGTTCCACTTCCCCAAGGAGATAAGAGGAAATAAACAAGAACTAGAACTAGAAAGAAAATAGAAGAAAACCCAGAGGGATGTGTGTATATATATATATGCTTGTACATGTATGTGTAGTGTGACCTAAGTGTAAGTAGAAGTAGCAAGACGTACCTGAAATCTTGCATGTTTATGAGACAGAAAAATGGACACCAGCAATCCTACCATCATGTAAAACAATTACAGGCTTTCGTTTTACACTCACTTGGCAGGACGGTAGTACCTCCCTGGGTGGTTGCTGTCTACCAACCTACTACCTAGAATTATATTATTATTATTATTATTCTTTCTTTCTTTCAACACACCGGCCGCATCCCACCGAGGCGGGGTGGCCCAAAAGGAAAAACGAAAGTTTCTCCTTTTACATTTAGTAATATATACAGGAGAAGAGGTTACTAGCCCCTTGCTCCCGGCATTTTAGTCGCCTCTTACAACACGCATGGCTTACGGAGGAAGAATTCTGTTCCACTTCCCCATGGAGATAAGAGGAAATAAACAAGAATAAGAACTAGAAAGAAAATAGAAGAAAACCCAGAGGGGTGTGTATATATGTGCTTGTACATGTATGTGTAGTGTGACCTAAGTGTAAGTAGAAGTAGCAAGACATACCTGAAATCTTGCATGTTCATGAGACAGAAAAAAGGACACCAGCAATCCTACCATCATGTAAAACAATTACAGGCTTTCGTTTTACACTCACTTGGCAGGACGGTAGTACCTCCCTGGGTGGTTGGTGTCTACCAACCTACTACCTAGAATTATATTATTATTATTATTATTATTATTTTTTTTTTTTTTTTTTTTCAACAAGTCGGCCGTCTCCCACCGAGGCAGGGTGACCCAAAAAAGAAAGAAAATCCCCAAAAAGAAAATACTTTCATCATCATTCAACACTTTCACCACACTCGCACATTATCACTGTTTTTGCAGAGGTGCTCAGAATACAACAGTCTAGAAGCATACACATATAAAGATACACAACATATCCCTCCAAACTGCCAATATCCCAAACCCCTCCTTTAAAGTGCAGGCATTGTACTTCCCATTTCCAGGACTCAAGTCCGACTATATGAAAATAACCGGTTTCCCTGAATCCCTTCACTAAATATTACCCTGCTCACACTCCAACAGATCGTCAGGTCCCAAGTACCATTCGTCTCCATTCACTCCTATCTAACACGCTCACGCACGCTTGCTGGAAGTCCAAGCCCCTTACCCACAAAACCTCCTTTACCCCCTCTCTCCAACCCTTTCGAGGACGACCCCTACCCCGCCTTCCTTCCCTTATAGATTTATATGCTTTCCATGTCATTCTACTTTGATCCATTCTCTCTAAATGACCAAACCACCTCAACAACCCCTCTTCTGCCCTCTGACTAATACTTTTATTAACTCCACACCTTCTCCTAATTTCCACACTCCGAATTTTCTGCATAATATTTACACCACACATTGCCCTTAAACAGGACATCTCCACTGCCTCCAACCGTCTCCTCGCTGCTGCATTTACCACCCAAGCTTCACACCCATATAAGAGTGTTGGTACTACTATACTTTCATACATTCCCTTCTTTGCCTCCATAGATAACGTTTTTTGACTCCACATATACCTCAACGCACCACTCACCTTTTTTCCCTCATCAATTCTATGATTAACCTCATCCTTCATAAATCCATCCGCCGACACGTCAACTCCCAAGTATCTGAAAACATTCACTTCTTCCATACTCCTCCTCCCCAATTTGATATCCAATTTTTCTTTATCTAAATCATTTGACACCCTCATCACCTTACTCTTTTCTATGTTCACTTTCAACTTTCTACCTTTACACACATTCCCAAACTCATCCACTAACCTTTGCAATTTTTCTTTAGAATCTCCCATAAGCACAGTATCATCAGCAAAAAGTAACTGTGTCAATTCCCATTTTGAATTTGATTCCCCATAATTTAATCCCACCCCTCTCCCAAACACCCTAGCATTTACTTCCTTAACAACCCCATCTATAAATATATTAAACAACCATGGTGACATTACACATCCCTGTCTAAGACCTACTTTTACCGGGAAGTAGTCTCCCTCTCTTCTACACACCCTAACCTGAGCCTCACTATCCTCATAAAAACTCTTTACAGCATTTAATAACTTACCACCTATTCCATATACTTGCAACATCTGCCACATTGCTCCTCTATCCACTCTATCATATGCCTTTTCTAAATCCATAAATGCAATAAAAACTTCCCTATCTTTATCTAAATACTGTTCACATATATGCTTCCATGTAAACACCTGATCTACACATCCCCTACCAACTCTAAAACCTCCTTGCTCATCCGCAATCCTACATTCTGTCTTACCTCTAATTCTTTCAATTATAACCCTACCGTACACTTTTCCTGGTATACTCAGTAAGCTTATTCCTCTATAATTTTTACAGTCTCTTTTGTCCCCTTTCCCTTTATATAAAGGGACTATACATGCTCTCTGCCAATCCCTAGGTACCTTCCCCTCTTTCATACATTTATTAAACAAAAGTACCAACCACTCCAACACTATATCCCCCCCTGCTTTTAACATTTCTGTCATGATCCCATCAGTTCCAGCTGCTTTACCCCCTTTCATTTTAAGTAATGCCTCACGTACCTCCCCCACACTTACATTCTGCTCTTCTTCACTCCTAAAAGATGGTATACCTCCCTGACCAGTGCATGAAATTACTGCCTCTGTTTCTTCCTTAACATTTAAAAGTTCCTCAAAATATTCTCGCCATCTACCCAATACCTCCATCTCCCCATCTACTAACTCCCCTACTCTGTTTTTAACTGACAAATCCATATTTTCCCTAGGCTTTCTTAACTTGTTTAACTCACTCCAAAATTTTTTCTTATTTTCATTAAAATTTCTTGACAGTGCCTCTCCCACTCTATCATCTGCTCTCCTTTTGCACTCTCTCACCACTCTCTTTACCTTTCTTTTACTCTCCATATACTCTGCTCTTCTTATAACACTTCTGCTTTGTAAAAACCTCTCATAAGCTACCTTTTTCTCTTTTATCACACCCTTTACTTCATCATTCCACCAATCACTCCTCTTTCCTCCTGCCCCCACCCTCCTATAACCACAAACTTCTGCCCCACATTCTAATACTGCATTTTTAAAACTATTCCAACCCTCTACAACCCCCCCACTACTCATCTTTGCACTAGCCCACCTTTCTGCCAATAGTCGCTTATATCTCACCCGAACTTCCTCCTCCCTTAGTTTATACACTTTCACCTCCCTCTTACTTGTTGTTGCCACCTTCCTCTTTTCCCATCTACCTCTTACTCTAATGGTAGCTAGAACTAAATAATGATCCGATATATCAGTTGCCCCTCTATAAACATGTACATCCTGGAGCCTACCCATCAACCTTTTATCCACCAATACATAATCTAATAAACTACTTTCATTACGTGCTACATCATACCTTGTATATTTATTTATCCTCTTTTTCATAAAATATGTATTACTTATTACCAAATTTCTTTCTACACATAGCTCAATTAAAGGCTCCCCATTTACATTTACCCCTGGCACCCCAAATTTACCTACTACTCCTTCCATAACATTTTTACCCACTTTAGCATTGAAATCCCCAACCACCATTACTCTCACACTTGATTCAAAACTCCCCACACATTCACTCAACATTTCCCAAAATCTCTCTCTCTCCTCTACACTTCTCTCTTCTCCAGGTGCATACACGCTTATTATTATTATTATTATTATTATTATTGTATTATACAGGTCTCCCTCAACATTCGTGTTTTCAACTTTCGTGGGCTTCACACATTCGCGAATTCCTAACCACCAAATCATATTTATGTTGAGGACAATGATAGAGGCATAATTCCCTACAAAACTCTGTAAATATGAAGAAACAGTCTCAGTTGCCCATCACAATGTTCTTCACAAGTCTGCCACAACAGTCCCCATCCCTTTACCCGAGGTCCTATCTAGGCTAAAACTTTGGGTAGTTTCAAATTTAGGTTGGATAAATACATGAGTGAGAGGGGTTGGATTTGAGTGGGACTTGCACGTGAGTAAATAGAATTATCAAAGCTTATTGCTTGGGTAGCATTGAAAATTGAGCTGGGAAAATATTCTGTTAGTGTGATAGATTTTGAGGGACCTGCCCAGCAAGGGCCAACAGGCTTACTGAATATCAAAATGGTATATAATACCGACAGGTTGGTAGGTAAGACACATGGGCAACAGTTAGGCAACTTTATTCCGAAACGTTTCGCCTACACAGTAGGCTTCTTCAGTCGAGTACACAAAATAGGCAGGAGCAGTAGGGATGTGAACATGATGTAATTAGTCCAACACCCTTTAAGTCGTGCAAGAAAGGTATAAAATACCGACAATGTGAAAGTTAAGACACATGTGCAACATCTGGATATCTTTATTGTAGACGTTTTGCCATCCAGTGGCTTTATCAATACAGATTCTAGAACATAATAGAAGACAGTAGAACTATATACAAAAGATGAGGTAATCAGTCCCTCAGCCTTGGAGTTAGTGTTCACAGCATCGTGGTGGAGGAGAATCTGGAGCAAAGGCAAGAAGACTGGCAGTTATATAGGCGTCACTGGATAAGGACGTGTAGCAGACGAGGGCATAGTCACTGGTAGGCGGGATTCCCCAGTGGAAGTAGGTCCTACCCAAATGGATGGGTTACTTGTAGCAGCCGTGAAGAAGGTGGCTATGCCCTCGTCTCCTACACGTCCTTATCCACTGATGCCTATATAACCACCAGTCTTCTTGCCTTTGCTCCAGATTCTCCTCCACCACGATGCTGTGAACACTAACTCCAAGGCTGAGGGACTGATTACCTCATCTTTTGTATATAGTTCTACTGTCTTCTATTATGTCCTAGAATCTGTATTGATAAAGCCACTGGATGGCAAAACGTCTACAATAAAGATATCCAGATGTTGCACATGTGTCTTAACTTTCACACCCTTTAAGTCGTAGATTTGAAGTTGTCAGTCCCTCAGCCTGGAGTAGAGTTTTCTTCCATAGTCTGAAACAATCTGAAGAAATAAGCGAGTGTTGAGACTTACACTGTCGGAAGGAGAGGTGCAGACTGGTAGAAGAGGTCACGTCCCTCTCAGATCAAACGATTCTCACATGAAAAAGTTGTCTAAGGTGTTTTCTCTTCTGTACCAAGATGCCTTTGTGTTGCAGTGTCTGACAGAGTGAATATCAAAATGGTATACAATACCGACATGTTGGTAGAACATAAGAACATAAGAATAGAGGAACACTGCAGAAAGCTTACTGGCCCATACAAGACAGGTCCTTGTCTTAAGTAAGACACATGGGCAACAGTTTATCTGGAGAGAGTTTATCTGGAGAGAGTTCCGGGGGTCAACGCCCCCGCGGCCCGGTCTGTGACCAGGCCTCCTTAGGTCAGTGTCCCAGGATGCGACCCACACCAGTCCACTAACACCCAGGTACCCATTTTACTGATGGGGAACATAGACAACAGGTGGAAAGAAACACGTCCAATGTTTCTACTCTGGCTGGGAATCGAACCCAGACCCTCGCCATGTGAAGCGAGAGCGTTAGCCACCAGGCCACCAGAGCCCCCAGTTAGGCAACATTATTTCGAAACGTTTCACCTAACTGCCAACCTGTTGGTATTACAGTGGTCCCTCGTTTTTCGTAATTAATCCGTTCCTGGAGGAGCTACTATAAACGAAATTTACGATTTGCGAATCAATTTTCCCCATAAGAAATAATGTAAATACAATTAATCCGTTTCTGACACTCAGAAGTATTAAAACAAAAAAATTTTTTACATGAAATATACATGTAGTACATAAACAATACAATGGGAAATGATGAATGAAACATTAACAGCATAACACTTACCTTTATTGGAGATTCTTCTTAGTGTATGGGAGACTGGAGGAGGAGAGAGATTGGATTGTTTACAGTTTGGAAGGGGAATCCCCTTCCAGCAACACCTCAGGTACCAATTGCTTCTCTTCTCTGTTTCTTAATGCCACTAGGACCACCTTGAGAGTCACTCTAGTCCTGTCTCGCAAAGTAATTGTGGAGAGAGCTCTGTTTCTGGCGTCTCTTTAACACTTCCCTAAAATGGTACAAGACTTTGTCACTGTACATATTTCTCACCTTCTTTACCACAGGCTTGGCACTAGGAGCTTTCTTTTGAGCCATGGTAGCTTATTTAGTACTTGCAAGCACTAAAATGAGTGGAATATTATGAAATATTTCGTAGGAGCACTTGAGGGGACCTTCACTCACTGGTAAACAATGCCAGACTGGCTGGGTAGGGAGGCCTCCCTGGCTCACACCGTGCGTAAGCGTCCTGGACGAACTACTATTCGCGAGTCAACCTATAAAAAGCGAGTCCATGTTTATACGAAAATACCCCTATGATTGGCGAAATTTACGATTGCCGAGAACTACGAAAAGCGAGGGACCACTGTATATACTATTTTGTTATTCACTCTCAGACACTGCAACACAAAGGCATCTTGGTACAGAAGAGAAGACACCTGGGACAACTTTTTCAAGTGAGAATCGTTTGATCTAAGAGGTACATGACCTCTCAGTGACTACATTCTCTCTTCTACCAACCT
The DNA here is from genome assembly GCF_038502225.1 of Cherax quadricarinatus. Classification (NCBI taxonomy): domain Eukaryota; kingdom Metazoa; phylum Arthropoda; class Malacostraca; order Decapoda; family Parastacidae; genus Cherax; species Cherax quadricarinatus. Next base: position 23,286,580 of record NC_091358.1, on the reverse strand, counting down.
GCGCCTCTCCTTCCGACAGTATAAGTCTCGCTTATTTCTTCAGATTGTTTCAGACTATGGAACAGAACTCTACTCCAGGCTGAGAGACTGACTACCTCAAATCTACGACTTAAAGGGTGGACTGATTACATCGTCTTCACATCTCTACTGCTCCTGCCTATTTTCTGTACTCGACTGAAAAAGCCTACTGTGTAGGCGAAACGTTTTGGAATAAAGCTGCCTAACTGTTGCCCATGTGGCAGTGGTGACCTGTGTAGATGAATGGTTCACAGAACCGACACGTTGATAAATTAGACACATGTGCAACTCTTGGGTATCTTTATTAAGGAAACATTTCGCCACACAGTGGCTTCATTAGTCCATACAAAGGAGAATCTTGAAGAACAGGAGGAGAATGAGGTAATCAGTCCCTCAACCTTGAGTCGATGTGGTCAGTCCATAAATCTTGAATAAAATACAGCATACGTGCGGAGAAGGGGCTTATAAACCGTAGGCAGGAGAGGTGCAGCAGTCATAGGTGGTGTCACATTTGTTCAATGTGGAAGTAGGTCGTGCACAAGAATTAGGCAAGCGTAGAATTCCCAAGTATTAAGATCCCAAGAAGTTGCAGTGTCTGACAGGATTGTAGATGAATGGTTCACAGAACCGACACGTTGATAAATTAGACACAAGAACAAGAACTAGAAAGAAAATAGAAGAAAACCCAGAGGGGTGTGTATATATATGCTTGTACATGTATGTGTAGTGTGACCTAAGTGTAAGTAGAAGTAGCAAGATGTACCTGAAATCTTCCATGTTTATGAGACAGAAAAAAGGACACCAGCAATCCTACCATCATGTAAAACAATTACAGGCCTTTGTTTTACACTCACTTGGCAGGACGGTAGTACCTCCCTGGGCGGCTCCTGTCTACCAACCTACTACCTATAATAATAATTACAATAATAATTATAATAATAATTATAATAATTTTAGGTAGTAGGTTGGTAAACAGCAACCGCCCAGGGAGGTACTACCGTCGTACCAAGTGAGTGTAAAACAAAAGCCTGTAATTGTTTTACATGATGGTAGGATTGCTGGTGTCCTTTTTTCTGTCTCATAAACATGCAAGATTTCAGGTACATCTTGCTACTTCTACTTACACTTAGGTCACACTACACATACATATCTTTCTTTCTTTCAACACACCAGCCGTATCCCACCGAGGTGGGGTGGCCCAAAAGGAAAAACGAAAGTTTCTCCTTTTACATTTAGTAATATATACAGGAGAAGGGGTTACTAGCCCCTTGCTCCTGGCATTTTAGTCGCCTCTTACAACACGCATGGCTTACGGAGGAAGAATTCTGTTCCACTTCCCCATGGAGATAAGAGGAAATAAACAAGAACAAGAACTAGAAAGAAAATAGAAGAAAACTCAAAGGGGTGTGTATATATATGCTTGTACATGTATGTGTAGTGTGACCTAAGTGTAAGTAGAAGTAGCAAGATGTACCTGAAATCTTGCATGTTTATGAGACAGAAAAAAGGACTCCAGCAATCCTACCATCATGTAAAACGATTACAGGCTTTCATTTTACACTCACTTGGCAGGACGGTAGTACCTCCCTGAGCGGTTGCTGTCTACCAGCCTACTACCTAGGACACATACATATACAAGCATATATATATACACACCCCTCTTGGTTTTCTGCTATTTTCTTTCTAGTTCTTGTTCTTGTTTATTTCCTCTTATCTCCATGGGGAAGTGGAACAGAATTCTTCTTCCATAAGCCATGCGTGTTGTAAGAGGCGACTAAAATGCCAGGAGCAAGGGGCTGGTAACCCCTTCTCCCGTATAAATTACTAAATTTAAAAAGAGAAACTTTCATTTTTCTTTTTGGGCCACCCTGCCTTGGTGGGATACGGCTGGTTTGTTGAAAAAAAAATTATAATAATAATAATACAGCCTCTCCTCACTTAACGACGGAGTTACATTCCTAAGACCACATCGGTAAATGAATTCGTCGCTAAGCAAGGAGCATACTATAGTGGTAGTGGGTTTGTGTCATCCATCTCTGATATTGTTTTAATGTCACCTTCGCAGCATTTACAACATTTCTGGTATATTTTTAAATGTTTATACAGTAGTGTACTGTATAGTGTAATAAACAGAATAGAGGAAATCAGCCCTAATATACATTATTAATGTATGCATACTGGTCAAAGAGCCAGTATGTCGTTAAGTGAGGAGAGGCTGTAATATTATTATTATTAATAATATCTTTATTTCTACAAGTACATGTACAAGGTATATAGACTATAGTTGACATCAATGACATACTACTATATAGAAAGCTGTTTGTTATGCAGAGCATTTCAGGTAAATGAGATCACTTTTGTCCCAGGATGTGATCCACACCAGTTGACTAACACCCAGGTACCCATTTTACTGATGGGTGAACATGGACAACCGGTGTAAGAAAATACACCAAATATTTCCAACCTATGCAGGGAATAGAACCCAGAGACACTGCAGACCTGGAGAGCATACAAAGAACTTTCATGGCACACGTACATACGTTAAGGCACCTAAATTACTGGGGACAGTTGAAGGTCCTCGATCTGTATTCCCTGGAATGCAGGTGAGAGAGATACATGATAATATACACTTGGAAGGTCCTGGAGGGATTGGTACCAAACCTGCACACGAAAATCACTCCCTATGCAAGCAAAAGACTTGGCAGAAGATGCAACATTCCCCTGATAAAAAGCAGGGGCGTCACGAGTACACCGAGAGACAACACAATAAGTGTCAGGGGCCCAAGACTGTTCAACTGCCTCCCAGCATACATAAGGGGTATTACCAATAGACCCCTGGCTGTCTTCAAGAAGGCACTGGACAGGCACGTAAAGTCAGTAGCTCACCAACTGGGCTGTGGTTCATACATCAGTTTGTGTGTGGCCAGCAGTAACAGTCTGATTGATCAGACCCTGATCCATCATGAGGCCTGGTTTCAGACTGAACCATGTGGGTGTTGACCCCTGAAACCTTCTCCAGGTAAACTCCAGGACCCTCATTGTGCGAAACGAGAGATTTTGCCACGAGGCCATGGGCCACTATGGTCTAGTGGTACCAAGATTCCAGTGATATAAACCAAGTCTTCCAGTGAACCACTGATATAAACAAAGTCTTCCAGTGGGCCTCAGAAAGCAACATGATGTTCAATGAGGACAAATTTCAGTTACTCTAATATGGAAAACTTGAGGAAATAACAGCTAGACTGGAGTACACTACAATTTCTAACTATACAATAGAGCAAAAAACTAATGTGAAGGACCTGGGAGTGTTAATGTCAGAGGATCTCACCTTTAAGGATTACAACAATGTTACTATCACAACTGCTAGGAAAATGATAGGATGGATAATAAAAACCTTCAAAACAAGGGACGTTAAGCCAATGATGATCAATGATCCTCTTTCTAGGCCAGAGTATTGCTGTACACTAAGTCACTTTCATGGCAGGCAAAACTGCCAACCTGGAGAATATACAGAGAACCTTTACTGCACATATAAATACAGTCAAGCACCTCAATGATTCATAACATCTGAAGTCCCTTGACCGTGTACTCCTTGGAACGTAGGCAAGAAAGATTCATTGTAATTTACACCAGGAAAATCTTAAATGGGAAGAGTCCCCTAACTGCGCACAAAAATCACTCCCTACGAAAGTAAAAATTCAGCAGATGGTACAACATCCCCCCAATAAAAGGCAAGGGTGCCATGAGTACACTAGGATACAACACAATAAGTGTCAGGGGCCCAAGACTGTTCAACTGCCTCCCACCATACATAAGGGTGATTACCAACAGGCCCCTGGCTGTCTTCAAGAAGGTGCTGGACAGGCACCTTAAGTCATTACCTGACTAGACAGGCTGTGGTTCCTATGTTGGACTGTGTGCAGCCAACAGCCTGGTTGATCAGACCCTGATCCACTGTGAAGCCTGGTCAAGATTACTCCGTGGAGGTGCTGACTCACAGAACGACCTCCAGGTAGATTTACACCATCTCTCAACCCACCACACCATCCCTCAACCCACCTAGGCCATCCTTCAACCCACTTACACCAATCTTGACCATCCTATGTCACTCTTCAACCCACTTTCACCACCCCTTGACCCACCTACACCACCCCACAACCCACCTATACCACCCCATCGACCCACCTATACCATCCCATGACCCAGGTACACCATCTCCTGACCTACCTACACCACCCTTGACCTAGGTACACCATCACTCAACACACCTTCACCACCCTTTGACCCATCTACACCACCCCTCGACCCACCTACACCACCCCTCGACCCACCTATACAACACTGGCCTCTTGTGGTGAGTGTTCTTGGTCGAGACCATGTAGATGCGGTCGAGGTTGGAGTATGGATGGAAGGGCGTTTTGCTGAGCGCCTGAAGTAGGTTCGGCCGATATGCCCCATCCACCATCCACAGTGAACCCTTGCCCAGGTTCTGAAAGCAAGAAATGCATATTAAAAAAGAAGTACTGAACCCTCATTCAGGTTTTGAAAACAAGAAGCGAACATTAAACAAGAAGAAGTAAAGTATCCTTAGCCAGGTTCTGAAAACAAGAAGTTTAACAACATAAATATTCTATGGTTCAATGGTCTTTCATAGACCCATCTGCTGACAATACCACTTATATGTTTCACTGTAAACACCTGGTCCACACACCCCCTACCCTTCCTGAAGCCTCCTTGTTCATCTGCTATCCTACTCTCCATCTTACTCTTAATTCTTTCAGTAATAACTCTACCATACACTTTATCAGGTATACTCAACAGGCCTTTTTTTTTTCAGCAAGTTGGCCGTCTCCCACCGAGGCAGGGTGACCCAAAAAGAAAGAAAATCCCCAAAAAGAAAATACTTTCAACATCATTCAACACTTTCACCTCACTCACACATAATCACTGTTTTTGCAGAGGTGCTCAGAATACAACAGTTTAGAAGTACAGTGGACCCCCACCTTACGATCAGCTCCCAACTCGAACAATTATGTAAATGTATTTTTTAAGTGCTTTTGTACGAGTATTTTTCGGGGTCTGAAACAGACTAATCTAATTTACAATATTCCTTATGGGAACAAATTCGTTCGGTAACGGCACCCGAACAGACTTCTGGAACGAATTAATATCGTAAGTCGGGGGTCCACTGTATATATAAAAAATACACAATATATCCCTCCAAACTGCTTATTCCCCTATAATTCTTAAGCTCTCTTTTTTCCTTTATACAAAGGAACTATGCTGCTCTCTGCCAATCCTTAGGTACCTTACCCATTTATTTTATTATTACTACAGTAGACCATCATTTAACATGGCTTTGTTTGGCACGTTTTAGTTATAGTTATGAAGAATTGCGCCATATTTTTGTATAACACTTTGTAAAATTAACTTAACACAGTTCAGTTTGAGGGAGAGGAAAAAAGTTATGAAAAAACTAGTTGCATCAATGGACTCTGACTCCATCCTGGCAGTACCAAGATTCTGGAATAAATTTAACATTGCAGATGCTATCAGCTATGCTAGAAGTGAAGTGCCCCGATCAACATTAAATGCAGACTGGGGAAAGTTATGGCCTTCTGTAGTTAATTCTTTTACTGACTTTCCCTTGCTTGAGAGTCAGGTTCAGGAAATTGTTCGGCTGGCAAGGAAAGTACAAGGTGATGATTTTGAAGATATGAATGAAGATGTGAAGGACTTCTTTGATGATGATGATGAAGACAGGAGTCCAGAGGAAATGCTAGCAGAGCTCGACGCACAGATACAAGGGAGCCACATAACAGAAGAAGATGAAGAAGAACCTGAAGAAAAACAGTTAACATTGCAGCAGTTACGTGAGCAGTTCCATATTATTATTAAGGTTGCAGACTTTTTCACTGAAGAGGACCCTGACAAATCTAGAAGCAGTGCTTTGAAATGGGGTCTAGACCAGCTGATGATGCCTTACTGTCAGCTGTACAATGTGCTTCAGGGAAAAAAAACACAGAGATCCATTACAGAATTTATGCACACTCCAATACAACCATCGACTTTAGTACCAGAACCTCAATTATCCACTTCTGCCGACAACCAACAACCATCTACCTGAGCCCAGTAGGGCCACCACACCATGCAATCATCCACAAACACCACAAACACAATCCACAATTTAAGGTAAGAAATACAGTGGATCCCCGCATAACGCTATTAATTCGTTCCTGAGAGCTCAATGTTATGCGAAATTATCGTTATGCGAATTAATTTTCCCCATAAGAAATAATGGAAATCAAATTAATCCGTGCAAGACACCCAAAAGTATGAAAAAAAAAAAAATTTACCACATGAAATATTAATTTTAATACACACAAACTTAAGGAAACATGCACAGTTACATGACACTTACCTTTATTGAAGATGTGGTGATGATTGATGGGATTGGAGGAGGTTTTAGTGTTTAGAAGGGGAATTCCCTTCCATTAGGACTTGAGGTGTCAAGTACTTTTCCAGGGTTGCTTCCCTTCTTCTTTTAATGCCACTAGGACCAGCTTCAGAGTCACTGGACTTCTGTTGCACAACATATCTGTCCATAGTGGCCTGTACCTCTCATTCCTTTATGACTTTCCTAAAGTGTTTCACAACATTGTCAGTGTAATAGTCACCAGCACGGCTTGCAATAGCTGTCTGAGGGTGATTTTCATCCATGAAGGTTTGCACTTTCAGCCACATTGCACAGATTTCCTTAATCTTTGAAGTAGGCAACTTCTTCAATTTCTCTCTCCCCTCCTCTGAACTAGTTTCCTCAGGTCTGGCCTCTTGCTGTTGAAGTTGATCTAGCAGCTCATCAGTGGTTAGTTCTTCATTGTCCTCCTCCACCAACTCTTCCACATCCTCCCCACTAACCTCCAACCCCAAGGACTTCCCCAATGCTACAATGAATTCCTCAACTGGCATAGGATTCTCAGGGTTAGCCTCAAATCTTTCAGAATCCCTTTGGTCTACACATTCTGGCCACAGTTTCTTCCAAGTAGAGTTCAGGGTCCTCTTAGTCACTCCCTCCCAAGCCTTACCTATAAGGTTTACACAATTGAGGATATTAAAGTGCTCTCTCCAAAACTCTCTTACAGTCAATTGAGTTTCTGAGGCCACTACAAAGCACCTTTCAAACATAGCTTTTGTGTACAGTTTTTTGAAGTTTGCAATAACCTGCTGGTCCATGGGCTGCAGGAGAGGAGTGGTATTAGGAGGCAAAAACTTCACCTTAATGAAACTCATGTCCCCACAAAGTCGCTCTGCCAAGTCTGTAGGATGACCAGGGGCATTGTCTAACACCAGGAGGCACTTAAGGTCTAATTTCTTTACAGTTAGGTAATTTTTCACAGTGGGGCAAATGCTTGGTGTAACCAGTCATAGAAAAAGTCCCTAGTGACCCATGCCTTATTGTTTGCCCTCCACAGCACACACAAATTAGCCTTGAGGATATTCTTTTGCCTGAACGCTCTGGGAGTTTCAGAGTGATACATTAATAAAGGCTTCACTTTGCAATCACCACTAGCATTGGCACACATCAGAAGAGTAAGCCTGTCTTTCATAGGCTTATGTCCTGGGAGTGCCTTTTCCTTCTCAGTAATGTAGGTCCTGCTTGGCATTTTCTTCCAAAACAGGCCTGTTTCATCACAATTAAACACTTGTTCAGGTTTCAGTCCTTCACTGTCTATGTACAGTGGACCCCCGCATAGCGACTTTAATCCGTGCAAGAGGGCTGATTGTTATGCGAAATGATCGGTATGCGAATGAATTTTCCCCATAAGAAATAATGGAAATCAAATTAATCTGTGCAAGACACCCAAAAGTATGAAAAAAAAAAAAAAATTTTACCACATGAAATGTTAATTTTAATACACACAAACTGAAAAAGGCATGCACAATTACATGACACTTACTTTTATTGAAGATCTGGTGATGATTGATGGGACTGGAGGAGGGGAGGGAGAGTGTTAGTGTTTAGAAGGGGAATCCCCTTCCATTAAGACTTGAGGTGTCGAGTCCTTTTCTGGGGTTACTTCCCTTCTTCTTTTAATGCCACTAGGACCAGCTTCAGAGTCACTGGACTTCTTTCGCACAACATATCTGTCCATAGTGGCCTGTACCTCTCGTTCCTTTATGACTTCCCTAAAGTGTTTCACAACATTGTCAGTGTAATAGTCACCAGCACGGCTTGCAATAGCTGTCTGAGGGTGATTTTCATCCATGAAGGTTTGCACTTCAAGCCACTTTGCACAGATTTCCTTAATCTTTGTAGTAGGCAATTTCTTCAATTTCTCTCTCCCCTCCTTCGAACCAGTTTCCTCAGGTCTGGCCTCTTGCTGTTGAAGTTGATCTAGCAGCTCATCAGTGGTTAGTTCTTCATTGTCCTACTCCACCAACTCTTCCAAATCATCCCCACTAACCTCCAACCCCAAGGACTTTCCCAATGCCACAATGGATTCCTCAACTGGCATAATCCTCTCAGGGTTAGCCTCAAACCCTTCAAAATCCCTTTTGTCTACACATTCTGGCCACAGTTTCTTCCAAGCAGAGTTCAAGGTCTTCTTAGTCACTCCCTCCCAAGCCTTACCTATAAGGTTTACACAATTGAGGATATTAAAGTGCTCTCTCCAAAACTCTCTTAGAGTCAGTTGAGTTTCTGAGGTCATTACAAAGCACCTTTCAAACAGAGCTTTTGTGTACAGTTTTTTGAAGTTTGCAATAACCTGCTGGTCCATGGGCTGCAGGAGAGGAGTGGTATTAGGAGGCAAAAACTTCACCTTAATGAATTTCATGTCCCCATAAAGTCACTCTGCCACGTCTGTAGGATGACCAGGGGCATTGTCTAACACCAGGAGGCACTTAAGTTCTAATTCCTTTTCAGTTAGGTAATCTTTCACATTGGGGGCAAATGCATGGTGTAACTAGTCATAGAAAAAGTCCCTAGTGACCCATGCCTTACTGTTTGCCCTCCACAGCACACACAAATTCTCCTTGAGGACATTCTTTTGCCTGAACGGTCTGGGAGTTTCAGAGTGATACACTAATAAAGGCTTCACTTTGCAATCACCAGTAGCATTGGAACACATCAACAAAGTAAGCCTGTCTTTCATAGGCTTATGTCCTGGGAGTGCCTTTTCCTCCTCAGTAATGTAGGTCCTGCTTGGCATTTTCTTCCAAAACAGGCCTGTTTCATCACAATTAAACACTTGTTCAGGTTTCAGTCCTTCACTGTCTATGTACTCCTTGAATTCCTGCACATATTTTTCAGCTGTTTTGTGGTCCGAACTGGCAGCCTCACCATGCCTTATCACACTATGTATGCCACTACGCTTCTTAAATCTCTCAAACCAACCTTTGCTGGCCTTAAATTCACTCACATCATCACTAGTTGCAGGCATTTTTTTAATTAAATCCTCATGCAACTTCCTAGCCTTTTCGCTTATGATCGCTTGAGAGACGCTATCTCCTGCTAGCTGTTTTTCATTTATCCACACCAATAAGAGTCTCTCAACATCTTCCATCACTTGCGATCTCTGTTTCGAAAACACAGTTAAACCTTTGGCAAGAACAGCTTCCTTGATTGCCTTTCTGTTGCCCACAATAGTAGCGATGGTTGATTTGGGTTTCTTGTACATCCTGGCCAGCTCGGAGACACGCACTCCACTTTCATACTTATCAATGATCTCTTTCTTCATCTCTATAGTAATTCTCACCCTTATTCCTGTAAGGGTGGCACTAGAAGCTTTCTTGGGGCCCATGGTCACTTATTTTGCAGATAAAATCACCAAAAACACTGTAATAATACGAAATGTTCCGATTGTATGCTTGGATGTTACCGCGGAGGCTGGCTGGTAAACAATGCCACCGGTGGCACATGTGAGGCTGGCTAAGGGCGCACATTGGACGCGTCTTGGACGAAGAGCGGTGAGCGGGTTTTTGAGCGGTATGCGAGGCAAAATTTTTGCGATAAAAGCGAGCGGTATGCGGATTGAACGTTATGCGATGCGTACGGTATGTGGGGGTCCACTGTACTCCTTGAATTCATGCACATATTTTTCAGCTGCTTTTTGTCCGAACTGGAAGTCTCACCATGCCTTATCACACTATGTATGCCACTACACTTCTTAAATCTCTCAAACCAACCTTTGCTGGCCTTAAATTCACTCACATCACCACTAGTTGCTGGCATTTTTCTAATTAAATCCTCGTGCAACTTCCTAGCCTTTTCACTTATGATCGCTTGAGAGATGCTATCGCCTGCTATCTGTTTTTCATTTATCCACACTAATAACAGTCTCTCAACATCTTCTATCACTTGCGATCTCTGTTTCGAAAGCACAGTTAAACCTTTGGCAAGAACAGCTTCCTTGATTGCCGTTCTCTTGGACACAATAGAAGCGATGGTTGATTGGGGTTTACTATACAACCTGGCCAGCTTGGAGACACGCACTCCACTTTCATACTTAGCAATGTTCTCTTTCTTCATCTCCATAGTAATTCTCACCCTTATTCCTGTAGGGTTGGCACTAGAAGCTTTCTTGGGGCCCATGGTCACTTATTTTTCAGGTGAAATCACTATAAAAAGGCTGTAATAATATGAAATGTTCTGATTGTATGCTTGAATGTTACCGCGCAGGCTGGCTTGTAAACAATGCCACTGGCAGAACAAGTGAGGCTGGCTCAGGCCGCATGGACGTGTCTCGGACGAATTGCGTCGAGCGAATTTTTTAGCACTATGCGAGGCAAAATTTTAGCGATAAAATGTATCGCTATGCGGATTTAACACTATGCGATGCCAACGTTATGCAGGGGTCCACTGTACTATGATTTCCATTGCATTTGTAGTCTTAAGCAGTAATATATCACGACAATGAACTACAATTACATACTCACTTTTATTTTTGTAAGATCTGTTGGTCTAAAAAAAAGCTGTTTGGCTTTTCGGGGGTGCCCAGGAACATAACCCCATTTTTCCAATAAGCTCTTCAGTTTATCAAACACGGTTTTAACCAACACAGCATTTTCAGGAAAGTAACTACCGTGTTAAACGACGGTCTACTGTATTATTAGCACATCAGCCATTTCCTACCAAGGTAGGGTGGCCTGAAAAATAAAAACTTTCACCATCATTCACTCCATCACTGTCTTGCCAGAGGTGCACTTACACTACAGTTATAAAACTGCAAAATTGACACCCCTCCTTCAGAGTGCAGGAACTGTACTTCTCATCTCCAGGACTCAAGTAAAGCTTGCCAATTTCCCTGAATCCCTTCATAAATATTACCCTGCTCACACTCCAAAAGCACATCAAGACCTAAAAACCATTTGTCTCCATCTGCTCAAATCAAACATGCTAACGCATGCTTACTGGAAATCAAAGCCCCTTGCACACAAAATCTCCTTTACCCCATCCCTCCAACCTTTTCCTCTACCTCACCTTCCCTTCACTACAGATTAATACACTCTCAAAGTCATTCTATTTCTTTCCATCCTCTCTACATGTCCAAACTACCTCAACAACCCCTCCTCAGCTCTCTCAGTAATAGTTTTGGTAATCCCGCACTTCCTCCTAATTTCCAAACTATGAATTCTCTGCATTCTATTCACACTACACATTGCCCTCAGAAATTCATCTCCACTGCCTCCAGCTTCTCCTCGTCACAATATTCACCACCCATGCTTTGCACCCATATAAGAGTGTTGGTATAACTATACCCTCATACACTTCCCTCTTTGTTTCTATGGCCAAAGTTCTTCATCTCTACAGACTCCTCAGTGCACCACTCACTTTTTCCCCTCATCAATTCTATGATTCACCTCATCTTTCATAGACCCATCTGCTGACACATCCACTCCTAAATATCTGAATGTTGATGATGATAGGGAGGCTGTGATTTCATGTATAGGGCAAGGAGGAATAACATCTTGTAGGAGTGAGGAAGAGACAGTTGTGAGTGAGGGGGAAGTTAGTGAGGCAGTAAGTAGAATGAAAGGGGGTAAGGCAGCCAGGATTGATGGGATAAAGATAGAAATGTTAAAAGCAGGAGGGGATATAGTTTTGGAGTGGTTGGTGCTATTTAATAAATGTATGGAAGAGGGTAAGGTACCTAGGGATTGGCAGAGAGCATGCATAGTTCCTGTGTATAAAGGCAAAGGGGTTAAAAGAGAGTGCAAAAATTATAGGGGAATAGGTAGTAGGTTGGTAGACAGCAACCACCCAGGGAGGTACTACCATCCTGCCAAGTGAATGTAAAACAACTGTAATTGTTTTACATGATGGTAGGATTGCTGGTGTTTTTTTTTGTCTGTCTCATAAATATGCAAGATTACAGGTATGTCTTGCTACTTCTGCTTACACTTAGGTCACACTACACATACATGTACACGTTTATTTATACACACTCATCTGAGTTTTCTTTGATTTTATCTTAATAGTTCTTGGTCTTATTACTTTTCCTTTTATATCCATGGGGAAGTGGAATAAGAATCTTTCCTCCATAAGCCATGCGTGTTGTAAAAGTCAACTAAAATGCCGGGAACAATGGGCTAGTAACCCCTTTTCCTGTAAAGATTACTAAAAAGAATAAGAAGAAGAAAATTGTCAAAGTGGGAAGTCTGAATGTGCATGGATGTTGTGCAAATGATAAGAAAGAGATGACTGTGGATGTTACGAATGAGAAGAAGCTGGATGTCCTGGCTTTAAGTGAAACAAAGCTGAAGGGGGTAGGAGAGTTTCAGTGGAGAGTTAGAGCAAAAGAAGGAGTAGCAATAATGTAGAAGGATAAGATATGGCAGGAAAAGAGGGACTATAAATGTATTAATTCAAGAATTATGTGGAGTAAAATAAAGGTTGGATGTGAAAAGTGGGTTATAGTAAGTGTATATGCACCTAGAGAAGAGATAAGTGTAGAGGAGAGAGAGAGATTTTGGGAAATGTTGAGTGAATGCATGGGGAGTTTTGAACCAAGTGTGAGAGTACTTGTGGTTGGGGATTTCAATGCTAAAGTGGGTAAAAATGTTGTGGAGGGAGTAGTAGGTAAATTTGGGGTGCCAGGGGTAAATGTAAATGGGGAGCCTTTAATTGAGCTATGTGTAGAAAGAGATTTGGCAATAAGTAATACATATTTTATGAAAAGGAGGATAAATAAATATACAAGGTATGATGTAGCACGTAATGAAAGTAGTTTGTTAGATTATGTATTGGTGGATAAAAGGTTAATGGGTAGGCTCCAGGATGTACATGTTTATAGAGGGGCAACTGAAATATCAGATCATTATTTAGTTGTAGCTACAGTTAGAGTAAGAGGTAGATGGGACAAGAGGAAGGTGGCAACAACAAGTAGGAGGGAAGTGAAAGTGTATAAACTAAGGGAGGAGGAAGTTCGGGCGAGATATAAGCGACTATTGGCAGAAAGGTGAGCTAGTGCAAAGATGAGTAGTGGGGGGGTTGAAGAGGGTTGGATGAGTTTTAAAAATGCAGTATTAGAATGTGGGTCAGAAGTTTGTGGTTACAGGAGGAAAGAGGAGTGATTGGTGGAATGATGAAGTAAAGGGTGTGATAAAAGAGAAAAAGTTAGCTTTTGAGAGGTTTTTACAAAGCAAAGTGTTATAAAAAGAGCAGAGTATATGGAGAGTAAAAGAAAGGTGAAGAGAGTGGTGAGAGAGTGCAAAAGGAGAGCAGATGATAGAGTGGGAGAGGCACTGTCAAGAAATTTTAATGAAAATAAGAAAAATTTTTGGAGTGAGTTAAACAAGTTAAGAAAGCCTAGGGAATGTATGGATTTGTCAGTTAAAAACAGAGTAGGGGAGTTAGTAGATGGGGAGAGGGAGGTATTAGGTAGATGGCGAGAATATTTTGAGGAACTTTTAAATGTTGAGGAAGAAAGGGAGGCAGTAATTTCATGCACTGGCCAGGGAGGTATACCATCTTTTAGGAGTGAAGAAGAGCAGACTGTAAGCGTGGGGGAGGTACGTGAGGCATTACGGAGAATGAAAGGGGGTAAAGCATCTGGAACTGATGGGATCATGACAGAAATGTTAAAAGTAGGGGGAGATATAGTGTTGGAGTGGTTGGTACTTTTGTTTAATAAATGTATGAAAGAGGGGAAGGTACCTAGGGATTGGTGGAAAGCATGTATAGTCCCTTTATATAAAGGGAAGGGGGACAAAAGAGATTGTAAAAATTATAGAGGAATAAGTTTATTGAGAATACCAGGAAAAGTGTACGGTAGGGTTATAATTGAAAGAATTAGAGCTAAGACAGAATGTAGGATTGCGGATGAGCAAGGAGGATGACCAGGGGCATTGTCTAATACCAGGAGGCACTTAAGGTCTAATTTCTTTTCAATTAGGTAATTTTTCACATTGGGGGCAAATGCATGGTGTATCCAGTCATAGAAAAAGTCCCTAGTGACCCATGCCTTACTGCTTGCCCTACACAGCACACACAAATTAGCCTTGAGGACATTGTTTTGCCTGAATGCTCTGGGAGTTTCTGAGTGATACATCAATAAAGGCTTCACTTTGCAATCACCACTAACATTGGCACACATCAGAAGAGTAAGCCTGTCTTTCATAGGCTTATGTCCTGGGAGTGCCTTTTCCTCCTGAGTAATGTAGGTCCTGCTTGGCAATTTCTTCCAAAACAGGCCTGTTTCGTCGCAATTAAACACTTGTTCAGGTTTAAATTATTCACTGTCTATGTAATCCTTGAATTCCTTCACATATTTTTCAGCTGCTTTTTGGTCCAAACTGGCAGCCTCACCATGCCTAATCACACTATGTATGCCACTACGATTCTTAAATCTTTCAAACCAACCTTTGCTGGCCTTAAATTCACTCACATCAGCACTAGTTGCAGGCAATTTCTTTACCAAATCGTCATGCAGCTGCCTAGCCTTTTCACAAATGATCGCTTGAGAGATGCTATCTCCTGCTATCTGTTTTTCATTTATCCACACCAATAACAGTCTCTGAACATCTTCTAACACTTGCGGTCGCTGTTTCGTAATCACAGTTGCACCTTTTGCAACAACAGCTTCCTTGATTGCCATTTTCCTGGTCACTAGAGTAGCGATGGTTGATTGGGGTTTACTATACAACCTCACCAGCTCCGACACACACACTCCACTTTCGTACTTTGCAATTATCTCTTTCTTCATTTCAATAGTCATTAGCACCCTTTTTCTCGAAGGGTTGGCACTAGAAGCTTTCTTGGGGCCCATGGTGACTTATTTTGCAGAAACAAGCACCAAAAACACTGTGATAATATGGAATGTACCGAATGTATCCTTAGATGCGAGCACACTGGCTGGCTTGTAAGCACTGGCACACACGGGGCAGTTCAGGCCACATGTGGACACGTCTCGGACGAATCGCGTATGGCGGGTTTTTTAACGGGAACTGAGGCAAAATTTTTGCATTATAATGTATCGAATACCGGATTTATCGGATACCGATGCCATCGCAAACCAGGGGTCCACTGTACTAGGAGAACTAGTAATATTCAAAATGAAGTGGATATTGAAAAGCCAGTGGCACTAGGTGACAAGGACAGTAATAGGTTTAGTGGAATAACAGAAAGGAGCAGGAAGGGTAAAGAGAAAGGAGGGTCCTTAAATATATATTACACAAATAGTTGTAGTGCTTGGAATAAGATAGATGAGTTGAGACTAGTTGCTAGTGCAGGTAACATTGATGCATATGCCTTAACTGAGACGTGGTTCAATACGAAAAATCAGGACATGCCTGCTGAAAGTCACATACAGGGTTTTAAATTGTTCCAGGTAGACAGAAGTATGGGGAAGGGGAGGTGGGGTGGCACTGTATGTCCGAGATCGCTTGAACTGTTGCATAAAAACGGGTATTAAGTCTGAAGTAACACATACAGTGTCTGCTTGGATAGAATTTTCAGAGGGACATGAAAAATTGATTTTAGGTGTGATATACCGTCCCCCAAACTTAGACAGGGACCAAGGGAGACTACTATGGGAGGAAATTGTTATGGCCACAAGGCACAATAACATAGTAATTCTAGGAGACTTTAACTTTAGTCATATTGACTGGAATTTCTTGACTGGGAATTTAGAATCAAACGACTTCTTAGTAGTAGTTCAGGATTGTTTTTTGAAGCAGTTTGTGACAAAGCCTACAAGGGAAAATAACCTGCTTGACTTGGTTTTGGCAAACAAGGAAACCCTTGTTAATAATTTAGAAATTACAGAGGAACTCGGCACAAGCGATCAAAATCAATTACCTTTAGCATTGAATGGAAGTATGATAGTAGGGATAATTCAGTACTGGTCCCAGATTTTCGCTTAGCAGATTACAATGGGCTTAGAGAACACTTATCATCTGTGGACTGGGGTAACAAAGAGAGCTATCAGTATGACAGCTTCCTTAACACAATACATGCTGCCCAAAGGACATTTCCCATATAAGGAAATTAGATCGAATAGAAATGACCCCAAATGGATGAATAACATTTAGGACAGAAAAAAGGAATTTATAGGCGCATCAAAAGAGCTGAGGGTCATCGTATGAATCGATATACAGTGGACCCCCGGTATTCGATGGCATCAGTATTCGATAAATCCGGTATTCGATGCATTTTAACGCAAAAATTTCACCTCGGTATCCGATCGAAAACCCAGTATTCGATGCGATTCGTACGAGACGTGTCCACATGTGGCCTGAACTTCCCGTGTGTGCCAGTGTTTACAAGCCAGGCAGTGTGCACACATCAAAGGATACATTCAGTACATTCCATATTATCACTGTTTTCGGTGCTTGTTTCTGCAAAATAAGTCACCATGGGCCTCAAGAAAGCTTCTAGTGCCAACCCTTCGAGAAAAAAGGTGCTAATGACTATTGAAATGAAGAAAGAGATAATTGCAAAGTACGAAAGTGGAGTGTGTGTGTCGGAGCTGGCCAGGTCGTATAGTAAACCCCAATCAACCATCTCTACTATAGTGACCAGGAAAACGGCAATTAAATCAAATCAAATCAAGTTTATTCTCTATAAGGATTACAATGCTGAGTTTACAGAATTTGGATATAGTGTGGTTTACATATTTTAAAATACTAATTATAGAGGGGGCCACTAGAACACCTAGCATGGCTAGGCATTATGGGCAGACTTAGATTAATTCTTAACTTAAAAATATTACAAATTATGAGGTAAGTTGGAATTATGGCTAAGTGACTCAATACTAGTTTGTGAGTTTAGCAATGTGAATGCTTTTGTTTTCGCACAATACATAGTTTCAGTATTGGAGTATCACAGGCCAACTTACGACTAGTTAGGATTCATTATTTTAAGATTAAGATTGATATTTCTGTGTTTATTGTCAAATGGGTGAGTGAGTGTAAGTGTGAACCACCAGGTGGTATTCATGTAATTAGTTGACGGGGTGTACCAGGGAGATAAGATGTTTTCTAATGGTAGTTTTGAAGGTGATGAATGAGTCTGCAGTTCTAGAGTATTCAGGGAGGGTGTTCCAGATTTTAGGGCCTTTGACACACATTGAATTTTTGTAAAGGTTTAGTCGGACATGAGGAATGTCATAGAGATGTTTGTGTCTGGTGTTATGCCTGTGGGTTCTGTCACAACTAACAAGAAAGCATTTTAGGTCAAGGTTAATATTGGAATTTAAGGTCCTGCAGATGTAGATTGCACAGTAGTAAGTGTGGATGTACTGAACAGGGAGTAAGTTTAGATCTATGAAGAGTGGGGGGAGTGTTGCCAGGGATGGGATTTAGTGATTATTCTTACTGAGGCTTTTTTTTGGGTTATTATTGGCTTTAGGTGAGTTGCTGCAGTTGATCCCCAAGCACAAATAGCATAGGTGAGGTATGGATAAATCTGTGAGTGGTAGTGTGAGAAGGGCATTTTGCGGCATGTAGTATCGTACCTTGGAGAGGATCCCAACCCAAGGAAGCTGTTCTTGCAAAAGGTGCAACTGTGATTACGAAACAGCGAACGCAAGTGTTAGAAAATGTTGAGAGACTGTTATTGGTGTGGATAAATGAAAAACAGATAGCAGGAGATAGCATCTCTCAAGCGATCATTTGTGAAAAGGCTAGGCAGTTGCATGATGATTTGGTAAAGAAATTGCCTGCAACTAGTGCTGATGTGAGTGAATTTAACCCCTTCAGGGTCCAAGGCCCAAATCTGAAGTGGTGCCCCAGTGTCCAAGAATTTAAAAAAAAAAAAAAAAACTTATTTTTTCTTATGAAATGGTAGAGAATCTTTTTGTGAAGGTAATAAAACAAAAAGTAAGAAATTTGATGGAAAATTGACGAAATTATGCTCTCGCGAATTTTGATGTGTCAGCGATATTTACAAATTGGCGATTTTGCCGACTTTGACTCCCATTTTAGGCCAATTACATTATTCCAGTCAACCAAATTCTTAGCTATTTCACTAGTATTACTTCTATTCTATCGATTGATCACAAGAAATCGCCAAGTCAACTTTTTCAACTACAAATTAAAGTGATCGGAAATTGTTAATTTGGCCAATTTAACACAAAGTTCAAAATATACCAATTTCAAAATAGGGTCCAGAATGAACAATGTAGGCATTCCTGGAACTAAACTAACATTTCTTCTGTTCGTTAGTTATGTTTTGAGGCTTTACAAATAAATTCCATTTTGATTTTTTATTCACATAATGAATTTTTATTCACACCAAAAAATAGAAGATTTACTGTTATGCAATATTGTAATAATTGTATAAATATCATCACCATATTTGTGAATGCATATTAGACCCACCAGCTGGTGTGTAGTAGACGTGTGAGGTCGTTTGTTTACTCTTGAATATCGGCAAAAATTTTACATTTCTGCTACTTTGAGCTCAGTTTCAAGCCATTTCCAGTGCTAAAACCAATCAAAATCATCTCTAATTCTGTAATATGTCTTCCATTCTATCAAATGAGACCAAGAAATCACAAATACAACTATAAAAAACATACGAAAAAACACTGCAAATTCGCTATTTTAATCGAAAAATCATGATTTCAGTTTCTTTCTCTCATTATACACAACGTGCTGCAGGATCTGTTTTATGTGGTGCACACATACCACATAGATGTATTCTCTCATATCTAGGCCCAAATGTACCACTCACAGTTTATCAGAGTGAGCTGAGCTCATGACGTAGATCTACGGTTTGGACCCTGAACGTAAAGCCGTAGATCTACGGGACGGACCCTCAAAGGTTGGTTTGAAAGATTTAAGAATCGTAGTGGTATACATAGTGTGATTAGGCATGGTGTGGCTGCCAGTTCAGACCAAAAAGCAGCTGAAAAATATGTGAAGGAATTCAAGGATTACATAGACAGTGAATAACTTAAACCTTAACAAGTGTTTAATTGAGACAAAACAGGCCTGTTTTGGAAGAAAATGCCAAGCAGGACCTACATTACTCAGGAGGAAAAGGCACTTCCAGGACATAAGCCTATGAAAGACAGGCTTACTCTGTTGATGTGTGCCAATGCTAGTGGTGATTGCAAAGTGAAGCCTTTATTGGTGTATCACTCTGAAACTCCCAGAGTGTTCAGGAAAAACAATGTCCTCAAGGCTAATTTGTGTGTGCTGTGGAGGGCAAACAGTAAGGCATGGGTCACTAGGGACTTTTTCTATGACTGGTTACACCATGCATTTGCCCCCACTGTGAAAAATTACTTAACTGAAAAGAAATTAGACCTTAAGTGCCTCCTGGTATTAGACAATGCCCCTGGTCATCCTACAGACTGGGGACATGAGCTTCGTTAAGGTCAAGTTTCTGCCCCCTAATACCACTCCTCTCCTGCAGCCCATGGACCAGCAGGTCATTTCCAACTTCAAGAAACTGTACACAAAAGCTATGTTTCAAAAGTGCTTTGTAGTGACCACAGACACTCGACTGACTCTAAAAGTGTTTTGGAAGGATCACTTTAATATCCTCAACTGTATAAACCTTATAGGTACGGCTTGGGAGGGAGTGACTAAGAGGACCTTGAACTCTGCTTGGAAAAAGGGATTTTGAAATGTTTGAGGCTAACCCTGGGAATCCTATGCCAGTTGAGGAATCCATTGTGGCATTGGGGAAGTCCTTGGGGTTGGAGGTTAGTGGGGAGGATGTGGAAGAGTTCGTGGAGGAGGACAATGATGAACTAACCACTGATGAGCTGCTAGATCATCTTCAACAGCAAGAGGCCAGACCTGAGGAAACTGCTTTGGAGGAGGAGAGAGAGAAATTGAAGAAGTTGCCTACTTCAAAGATTAAGGAAATGTGTGAAATGTGGCTTAAAGTGCAAACCTTTTTTGATGACAATCACCCTAACACAGGTATTGCAAGCCGTGCTGGCGACTATTACACTGAGAATGTTGTGAATCACTTTAGAAAAGTCATAAAGGAACGAGAGGTACAGGCCTCTATGGACAGATATGTTGTGCAACAGAAGTCCAGTGACTCTCAAGCTGGTCCTAGTGGCATTAAAAGAAGAAGGGAAGTAACCCCGGAAAAGGACTTGCTACATCAAGTCCTAATGGAAGGGGATTCCCCTTCTAAACAGTAACAACTTCAACACTCTCCCGTCTGCCCATCCCATCAATCATCACCAGATCTTCATTAAAGGTAAGTGTCAATTATTCCATGCTTACTGGTGTAGGCATGATCTTGGTGAAAGAATTGTGTTTGTCATGGTGTACTCGTAGTATGTGTTGCTTTCCCTGACAATAATTTCCATCAGGGGTTCATCAAAGAATAACTTGAAACATTCCAGTTCAGTGGCATTGTTCCCAAGTGTACAAGATGGCCATATTCCACTTTGACTTTCATCAAAGTGATGGGGATTGGGAACAAAATTGGCAGCTTCCTGTCAATCCCAGGTGCAGTCTACTGGTGGATACTGGATACTGACAGGTGGTTGTGGTTGTGGAGGTTGTGGTTGTGGAGGTTGGTGTGGTGGGTGGGTGAGGTTGGGCTTTGTTTTAGCTCAGCTGAGTCAGCAGCATGGGTACCAGCATGGGCCGCTGCTGGTGCCTCATGGCGCATACCACCACTATCTGATGACGCATGCACATTATTCATCCCAACTGTAACAATATCGTCTTCATTTTCACTATCTGTTCGTGTTGTATGGCCACGGGATGTACTCCAAGATGTACTCCTTACCCTTGGAATAGCACATGGCACACCATCTGAGCGCATGTAGTGCAGTATATACTGATGCATCACTGGAGAATATTCCACTTCACTCTCGCTACTGGAACTGTTTTCAAGAGCTTGGAGATCATATTCACTATCACTATCATCACCACTGCTCACATCTGAATCCTGGACACGGGAAAATACAAGTTTCCTCTTTCGTTCTGGTACAACTGGACATGAGCAAGACGGCCCAGCACCAGAGGTGGAAGGTTGAGGGTTGTCTGGGTTTTCATCACTATTGCCAGCATTATGTTTATTATTTTCGGTCACAAACTCCTCAAAACCATGGAATTCATCTTCACTGACACTTCCATCTGTGTTTGAACTGTCACTTGGGAACAAAAGAGTCCCAGTTCACTGGGGAGTGAGGAGTTTCTTACTGTGAGGCATGGTAAACAAGGCGTACTGAAAAGGCATTCCCAAAATGCAATGTGGGTGCCTTGATTTTTTTTTCGTACTGCACACACTGATCATGCAGACCCATTCTCTCACATGTAGGCCTACCAGCTTTCTCCCGCTCGATTTGACGGTGCTAGAATTTACGTGTATAAGTGCGTGACCAACCCTATCTGTCATGACGTACATGTACATAACCAACCTCAAAGGGTTAAGGTAAGAAATATTATTTCTGTAATATTTGTAGCCTTAAATAATGTATTAAACATAATACAACTCTACAATCAGCTACACCTACATTATCACTTTTGTTTGTTTGCAATTTGGAAACCTAAACAAAAGTCGTTTAGCATTTTTAGGGGTCCAGAGCCCAACCCTATTTTTCCCATATGTTCTTCAGTATGTTTTACATGATTTTTGTCTTGTACGCAATTTCAGAAACACAACTACCGTGTTAAACAATGGTCTACTGTAACAATATTTCTGGCACTTACCAGCACCAACACTGACACCAGCACCAACTCTGACACCAACACTAACACTGACACTTAACCCCTTCACTGTTGGTGCCATATAGATACAGTGGTACCCCGACCTACAATATTAATCCGTTCCTGAGAGCCCATCGTAAGACGAAATGAGCTTAGGTTGAATTAATTTTCCCCATAAGAAATAATGGAAAACAAATTAATCCGTGCAAGACACTCAAAAGTATGAAAAAAAATTTTTTTACCACATGAAATATACATTCTCTACTCTACTCTACTAAATGAAGAATAAATGACACTTACCTTTATTGAAGATGCAGCAATGACTGATGAGACACTGTGTCCTGGAAGTGCCTTTTCCTCCTGAGTAACCTAGGTCCTGTTTGGCATTTTCTTCCAGAACAGGCCTTATCACACTGTGTATGCCACTAGGACTCTTAAATCTTTCAAACCAACTTTTGCTGGCCTTAAATTCACCAATATGAGCACTAGCTCCAGGCATTTTTTCCAGTTCACCTGGGTGTTAGTTGACTGGTGTGGGTCGCATCCTGGGAGACAAGATTAAGGACCCCAATGGAAATAAGTTAGACAGTCCTGGATGACACATTGATTTTTTTGGGTTATCCTCGGTGGCTAACCCTCCGGGGTTAATTGTTTCTCGGTATTCTTGATAAGCCACACCAACAACGGTGCTACAGCAGCAGCAGCAGTTGACTGTGGTACGATAGTATTTTGATAATATTTCTCACCCTTTTTACCACAGGGTTGGCAATAGAAGCTTTCTTTGGGCTCATGGTGGCTTATTTAGCAGTTAGAAGCAATAAAAACACTGGAATAATACAAAATATTCCAAATGTATGCTTGGGAGCGACCGCTCTGGCTTGTAAACATTGGCACACTAACTGAAGGCAGGCCAACTGAGGCACACTCAGGCGGACAGACATGTGGACGCGTACTGGACGAACGCTGTAGGTCGAGTTTTTCAACATACGTCGGGGTCAAATTTTTACGCTGAAAAGCATCGTAGATCAGTTTTAATGTATGTTGGGGACATCGTATGTCGGGGGTCCACTGTACACCTTACGAGCCAGTGTTGGTGACGTATTAATATGCCAAAATTCTAACGGCTTCAAATCTAGTGGGAGAAAGCTGGTAGACCTTCATGTGAAAGAATGGGTCTGCGTGGTCAGTGTGCGCAGTATAAAAAAGTTCAGGGAGCCAGTGGTGCATTGTGGGAATGCCATTTCAATAGTCCTTGTTCAGCATGCCTAGCAGTAAGAAATATCTGACTCCCCGGCGAATCTGGGACTCTTCTTTTCCCAAGTGATCACTCTAACATAGATAGAAATGTCAGTAAAGATGAATTTCATGGTTTTGAGGAGTTTGTGACTGAAAGCAATGCCCAGAAAACCAGAAGGAAGGAAGGAAGGAAGGAAGAGATAAGAGGAAGGAAGGTAGGAAGGATGACCCAGACAACCATCAACCTAGGATAACCCAAAAAAGTCAAGACAAAGTGATTTATTTCCATGTGGGTGGTGGGAAAAACCGCATACTTGTTGGGGAAGATGGTGTGGTTAGTGGGTGGTGGTAATGCATCACTGTGACACCAGCCACGCTGCTCTCAGCACATCCATAACAAAGGAGGCCACCCACACACAACACCCTTCCAGAAGCTGTAGCAGTTCTAGGAACACATCCAGTAACTATATGTGTATATATACATTATAGAACAATAGTAATAAACATTTTTTTTTATTGTTGGTTTGTGTAAACACGTTTTGTAAACATTATAATGATAACAATGTTTGTGCAGTTACTGTGTTGCATACAATGAGTGGATATATATACATTACACATTATATTGGTCTCACAGGCCACAAGTTACTTGAAAAAATAAAATATTAAAAAATAAAAGAAAAAGTAGAATAAAAGTAAAAATGACATTACCGAGTGAGCGGCAGTCGCTATTGTTGCCATAATCGGTTCACTTTGTCAACTTCATGCCTCTATATCTTGGCAAGTAATTTTTTTTTCTTTTAAAACACTCACAAAAATATTCTTAAGATTTTGGTAAGAAAAAATTATTTTTTTTTAAATATTTTTCCATACAAAGTGGGACTTCAGGATCAGAGGTCTCAACAGTCAAAGGGTTAAAAGTACCAACACTGACCCTTACCGGTGCCTTCTCGACCTTACGGAAGCACTTGTTGAGAGAAAGGTTGTGTCGTACAGAGTTCTTCCAGCCAGTGGGAGCGTTGCGGAAGTAAGGGAAGTGTTCAAGAATCCAGGCGTAGATGTCTTTCACTGGTAGTGCCTTGTTAACCGAGTCCTCGATGGCCATGAAGATCAGGCACGAGAACGAGTAAGGTGGTTTAGCATTGACGTGAACCTGTAACAACCAATCTTGTTAGACTTCCATGGTTGTTAAGACTACAATGGGGTTATGCTTGGGGTCATCATTAACACACACAAGATATAAGAGAGGCCTGAGGTCATGCCTGGGGTTGTCATTAGCACAGATGACAGAAGAGAGGCCTGGGGTTGTCATTAACACACAGAGGATATAAGAGAGGCCTGGGGTCATGCCTGGGGTTGTCACTGGGGTCGTCATTAATGAACATAGGTTGTTGTCATGGCTAGAAAAACTACACTGTTGTGGAATGTGTTTCATTTTAAACCTTCTACAAATACTGAAGATTACCAACTTCTGCCCACCCAACAGGATATTCTGATAGGCAGTTTCTGGCAATAAGTGGACAGTATGGATGGCATTAAATAATGAAGCTATCCAGGAGAGGTAAAGTGAGAATTATTTGTCAAGTTTTAATGGCAATAGTAATCCTACACAATATTATGAATAAAATGGGCAAATCCAGGTCTATAATTTCCAATTTCAATCTCTATCATCATTCAATTGGAATCTGGAATACCTAGGAATTGGGTCATTTTGAGCAAAAGAAGAGGCCTAAAATTGGCCCCAAATTGGGTGAAATTACTTGTGTAAGGTCCTCCCTGACCCCCTAATTGGCACCTGCACAATTCCATACGTTTTCATCCAATTTTTGCACTTTCTGAGTTGCCAATTTAAAAAAAAAAACGTTCTCTGCCATCTTGGAAAGTGAAACTAACTTTTTTTTAAAGCAACTGTCAACACAGAACAAGCTTTTATGTTGATAGGAGCAGAGAGTTGAAGCATTAAGCTGAGATCCGTTAAATTAAAACCCTTAAAGTTTATATTTATTAACCCTTTTGCTGTCCATCACATAGAACTACAGTGGACCCCTGGTATTCGATATTAATCCGTTCCTGAGAGCTCATCGAATACCGAAAATATCAAAAAGCGAATCAATTTTGCCCATAAGAAATAATGGAAATCAAATTAATCCGTACAAGACACCCAAAAGTATGAAAAAAAAAATTTTACCACATGAAATATTAAGCTTAATGCAATAGAATAATTACAATAACAACAATAACAATAGAATAATTGACACTTACCTTTAATGAAGATCTGGTGATGATTGATGGGATGGGAGGAGGGGAGAGTGTCGAAGTTGTTACTGTTTAGAAGGGGAATCCCCTTCCATTAGGACTTAAGGTAGCTAGTCCTTTTCCGGGGTTGCTTCCCTTCTTCTTTTAATGCCACTAGGACCAGCTTGAGAGTCACTGGACTTCTGTCGCACAACATATCTATCCATAGTGGCCTGTACCTCTCGTTCCTTTATGACATTCCTAAAGTGTTTCACAACATTGTCAGTGTAATAGTCGCCAGCACGGCTTGCAATACCTGTGTTAGTGTGATTGTCATCAAAAAAGGTTTGCACTTTAAGCCACATTTCACACATTTCCTTAATCTTTGAAGTAGGCAACTTCTTCAATTTCTCTCTCTCCTCCTCCGAAGCAGTTTCCTCAGGTGTGGCCTCCTGCTGTTGAAGATGATCTAGCAGCTCATCAGTGGTTAGTTCGTCATTGTCCTCTTCCACGAACTCTTCCACATCCTCCCCACTAACCTCCAACCCCAAGGACTTCCCCAGTGCCACAATGGATTCCTCAACTGGCATAGGATTCCCAGGGTTAGCCTCAAACCCTTCAAAATCTCTTTTGTCTACACATTCTGGCCACAGTTTTTTCCAAGCAGAGTTCAAGGTCCTCTTAGTCACTCCCTCCCAAGCCGTACCTATCAGGTTTATACAACTGAGGATATTAAAGTGATCCTTCAAAAACTTTTTTAGAGTCAGTTGAGTTTCTGTGGTCACTACAAAGCACTTTTGAAACATAGCTTTTGTGTACAGTTTCTTGAAGTTGGAAATGGCCTGCTGGTCCATGGGGTGCAGGAGAGGAGTGGTATTAGGAGGCAAAAACTTGACCTTAATGAAGCTCATGTCCCTAGAAAGTCGCTCTGCCAAGTCTGTAGGATGACCAGGGGCATTGTCTAATACCAGGAGGCACTTAAGGTCTAATTTCTTTTCAATTAAGTAATTTTTCACAGTGGGGGCAAATGCATGGTGTAACCAGTCATAGAAAAAGTCCCTAGTGACCCATGCCTTACTGTTTACCCTACACAACACACACAAATTAGCCTTGAGGACATAGTTTTTCCTGAACACTCTGGGAGTTTCAGAATGATACACCAATAAAGGCTTCACTTTGCAATCACCACTAGCATTGGCACACATCAGCAGAGTAAGCCTGTCTTTCATAGGCTTATGTCCTGGGAGTGCCTTTTCCTCCTGAGTAATGTAGGCCCTGCTTGGCATTTTCTTCCAAAACAGGCCTGTTTTGTCGCAATTAAACACTTGTTCAGGTTTAAATTATTCACTGTCTATTTAATCCTTGAATTCCTTCACATATTTTTCAGCTGCTTTTTGGTCTGAACTGGCAGCCTCACCATGCCTAATTACACTGTATATGCCACTACGATTTTTAAATCTTTCAAACCAACCTTTGCTGGCCTTAAATTCACTCACATCACCACTAGTTGCAGGCAATTTCTTTACCAAATCGTCGTGCAACTGCCTAGCCTTTTCACAAATGATCGCTTGAGAGATGCTAACTCCTGCCATCTGCTTTTCATTTATCCACACCAATAACAGTCTCTCAACATTTTCTAACGCTTGCGGTCGCTGTTTCATAATCACAGTTGTGCCTTTTGCAAGAACAGCTTTCTTGATTGCCGTTTTCCTGGTCACTATAGTAGAGATGGTTGATTGGGGTTTACTATACAACCTGGCCAGATCCGATACACGCACTCCACTTTCGTACTTTGCAATTATCTCTTTCTTCATTTCAATAGTCATTAAAACCTTTTTCTCGAAGGGTTGGCACTAGAAGCTTTCTTGGGGCCCATGGTGACTTATTTTGCAGAAACAAGCACCAAAAACAGTGATAATATGGAATGTACCGAATGTATCCTTAGATGCGCGCACACTGCCTGGCTTGTAAACATTGGCACACATGGGGCAGTTCAGGCCACACGTGGACACATCTCGTACGAATCGCATCGAATACCGAGGCAAAATTTTTGCGTTAAAATGCATCGAATACCGGATTTATCGAATACTGGGGGTCCACTGTACACTGTTGATGCCAGGCTCCCTCATGTACGTCTACATCATGAGCTCAGTTCACTCAGATAAGCTGCGAGCAGTGAATTTTGTCCTAGATATTAGAGAATGGGTCTATGTGAGTGTGCACAGTATAAAAATAATCCTGCCCCATGTGGTGTATAATGGGAAAAACAAAACCTGTAATTTTGTGTTTGGTTTTACCCCTTTTGCTGACTGTGCCATATTACTACAGCTTTGAGATCTCTGTCAGTGCCGTAGTACTACGTCATGATCTCAACTCACTCAGATAAGCTGAGAGCATTAAATTTGGGCCTAGATATGAGAGAATGAGTCTATGTGATAAGTGTGCACCATACAAAAAAAAAAAATCCTTCAGCACACAGTGCATAATGAGAAAAAACTGCGACCGTGTTTTTAGTTTAAAACAGCATTTCTGCCGTGTATTTTCATATGGGTTTTATGGTTGTATTCGCGCCTTCTTGGTCTCATTTGATAGAATGGAAGATATATTACAAAAATAGAGATAATTTTGATTGGTTTTAGAACTGAAAAAGCTTGAAATTGAGCTCAAATAGCGGAAATGTTCAATTTCTGCCGATGTTCAAGAGTAAACAAATCATGTCACGCATCCAATATACGTCGACTGGTGGGTCTAATATGCATCTACAAATGAGCTGATATTATTTATACAATTATTACAACATTGCATAACAGTAAATCTTCTACAGTAAACCTCCGGTTTTTGTAATTAATCTGTTACAGAAGGTTGGACTAAATCCGAAATGGCCAAAAACCTAAGTAATATTTCTCATAATAAATAATGTAAATCCAATTAATGCATTTCAGACACCCAAAAATACTAGCAAAAAAATTAATTTTATAGAAAACAACTATAGTTTTACATACAGAAAACAATGAGAAATAAACATAAATGACTAATTTTAATGACAAATGAACATTACATACCTTTATTGAAGACTCTTGTTGGTAGTATTTATTTTAGTCCCAGGCAGACTACATCCCAGGTGTACACCTACCAGCTACATACACTGCAGCCAACAGCCATATTATTACCATCAACATATCATGTTCAATGAGTTTAATCATTTCTAACAACTACCTTTAGATGCCACCACAAACAAAGGGAGAAGTAATGAATAATTCATGCCGAGAATTGTAAACATAAGCCTTATGTACTAAGGGCGGTTACTGGCCAACACAGATTCATATACGTTTTCTCTGAAGCTGGACCAGAGAAAATGTAATGTTTACCCTCAACCGACTCCTCGATAGCATGTAAACATTGCATGTTTATATGCTATGTAACGTGTTTCTTACAGTATAATCTTGAAGAAAATATCATAGATGGATGAATAAAAAAGTCTATATTGACCTAAAAATAAGACATTTAACCCTTTGACTGTCGCAACCCCCAATCCTGAGGTGTCTCCTGGTGTCGCAAAATTTAAAAAAAAAAAAAATTATTTTTTCTTATGAAATGATAGAGAATCTTTTCCCGATTGTAATGACACCAAAAAAACGAAATTTGATGGAAAACTGATGGAATTATGCTCTCGCGAAGTTAGCAACCTCAACGATGTTTACAAATCGGCGATTTCGCCAACTTTGAGCCCTATTTTCAGCTAATTCCATTGTTCGAGTCGCCCAAACTCATAGCTATTTCTTTAGAACTCCATTTTTTTCTATCGATTGAGTACAAGAAACTGCCCATTTACCGATTTCAACTACCTAATAATGTGGTCAGAAATTTGGAATTTGGCCAATTTCACGAAAAATAATATGACAATTTCAAAATAAGGTCCAGAATGAACAATGCAGACATTCCTGGCTCTAAAATGACATTTTCTTTGTTCATCAGTCACATCTCCAGTCCCCTCTGATATTACTCTTGCTTTCTATTTTGAATTTTTATTCAAACAAAAAATAGAAGACTTACTATTATGCAGACTACTGCAATACTGTAATAATTGTATAAATAACATCAACCCATTCGTGACTGCATATCAGAATGGCTAATTGGACATTTATTGGACAATGGCATCATTTGTTTACTTTTGAACATAGGCAAAAATCAAACATTTCCCCTACTTTGAGCTCCATTTCTAGGTTCTTTTTATAGTAAAATCAATCAAAATCACCTCTATTTCTATAATATGTTTTCCATTCTATCAAATGAGACCAAGAAAATGAGAATACAACCATAAATACTATACGAAAATAGACCACAAAGTTGGCATTTTAATTAAAAAAAACGGTCGGAGTTTTTTTTTTCTCATTATGCACTGCGTGCTCCAGGATTTTTTTTATATGGTGCACACTGACCACACAGACCCATTCTCTCACATGTGGACCTACCAGCTTTCTACTGCTTGATTTGAAGCCGCTAGAATTTATGAGTATATATACGTCAAACACGGTACCTCATAAGACGTACATATACGGCCGCGACAGTCAAAGGGTTAATGTGCCCAAGAGTGATTATTATTAAACATCGCATATAAACATTGCATTTTTATATGCGATGTAATGTGTTTTTTACATAATTTTGAAGAAAATATCATAGATTAATGAAAATGTCTATATTAACATAAAATAAGACATTTAACCCTTTGACTGTCGCAGCCCCTTTCTGAAAATGTCATTCTATGTCGATAAATTTTTGGAAAAAAAAAAATTATTTTTTCTTATGAAATGACAGAGAATCTTTTCCCGATGGTAATGACACCAAAAGTACAAAATTTGGTTGAAAACTCATGGAATTACACTCCCGTGAAGTTAGCAGTCTCGGCGGCATATATGCATTGGCGATTTCGCCGACTTTGAGCCTTGTTTTTGGCCAATTCCGTTGTTCCAGTTAACCAAACTCATAGCTATTTCTTTAGAACTCCATTTTTTATATCAGTTGAGTACAAGAAACTGCCCATTTACCGATTTGAACTACCCAATAAAATGGTCAGAAATTGGCAATTTGGCCAATTTCACGCAAATTAAAAAAGATGCCAATTTCAAAATAGGGTCCAGAATAAACAATATAGACACTTTTGGCACTAAAATAACATATCCTCTATTTATTAGTCACATCTCTAGGCCCCTCTTATATTACTATTTACTGCTATGCAGACTACTGCATTATTGTAAAAATGGTATAAATAATATCAGTGCACTAGTGAAAGAATATTAGACTTCCCAGTTGAAGTGTATTGGACGTGTGGTGTGATATGCTTACTCCTGAACATTGGTAAAAATCAAACATTTCCGCTGCTTTGAGCTCAATTTCAAGGTCGTTTTCATCATGAAACTAATCAAAATCATCTCTATTTCTGTAATACGTTTTCCATTTCATCACCTGAGACCATGAAAACGAGAATACAGTGATAAATACTACATGAAAATACACCTCAAAGTCGGCGTTTTAATCCAAAAAAATGGTCGGTTTTTTTCTCATTACGCACTGCGTGCTGCAGGATTTTTTTTATGTGGTGCACACTGACCACACAGACCCATTCTCTCACATGTGGGCCTACCAGTTTTCTACCACTCAATTTGAAGCCACTAGAATTTACGCGTATAAATACGTCAGAAACAGTGGCGCGTAAGATGTATATATACGACCGAAACAGTCAAAGGGCTAATGTGCCCAAGAGTGAGTCACGAACGTATGAGTGGCTCAGGTGGACGCGTCTGGTACCGTCGATTTCCGAGTCGATGTACGAAACCCGAATTTCTGCACTGGCCGAAAACGGGGGTTCACTGTATATTTTGTGTGAATAAAAAATCAAAATGGAATTAATGTGTAATGCCTGAGTAAATAACTAATGAACAGAGGAACTGTTATTTTAGTGCCAGGAATGCCTGCATTGTTTATTCTAAATCCCATTGTCATATTACTAATTTCTGATCACTTTATTGGGTAGTTGAAATAGTTGGCTGAGCGATTTCTTGTGCTCAACCAATAAAATTGAAGACAAACTAGTAAAATAGGTAAGAATTTTGTCTACAGGAACAATGTAATTAGCTTAAAATAGGACTCAAAGTGGTCAACATTATGAGTAAGTTTCAGCTCTGGGGTCTGGACAGTGACGGGGTTTGAAAAGCGACTTTCACATATTTTCTCAGATGGTTTTTATGGTTTTATTGGCTGCTTCATGGTATCATTTGATAATATGAAAGATATACTACTGAAATATAGATGATTTTAACTGGATTCAGGACATGAAATAGTTTAAAAATGACCTCAATATAAAGGAAACATCCGATTTCTGGGAATTATGTAAACTTTGCGTCTACATAATTCCCAAACTTTTCATTAAATTTCCTACTTTTCTTGTCCATAACTTTAGAACAACATAATCTTCCATTATAGAAGAATTTTTATTTAAAAAAAAATGGACACAGAGAAATATTAACCCTTAAATGGTCCAAAGGTATATATACGTTTTTTCAACATCTGAAAGTATGTAAACAAATGTAGATCTTTTTTTTTGTTTTGTTTTACATGTGAAAACGTGTAAAAAAACTTTTATCTACATTTTTTTTGTTATATCTGAAAATATGTAAAAAAAGTAGATCTACTTTTGTAGCACTACGAATTTGAACGTCGATTTGTTTGAACCGTTTAAGTGTTAATTTGTGGTGTTTGGACAGTCATTGAGTGATGTGTCAAGGTTGATGTTAGTGTAGCAGTGACATGATGTTACTGTAGCAGTGACATGATGTTACTGTAGCAGTGACATGATGTTACTGTAGCAGTGACATGATGTTACTGTAGCAGTGACATGATGTTACTGTAGCAGTGACATGATGTTACTGTAGCAGTGACATGATGTTACTGTAGAGGTGACCTGATGTTACTGTAGCAGTGACATGATGTTACTGTAGCAGTGACATGATGTTAGTGTAGCAGTGACATGATGTTACTGTAGCAGTGACCTGATGTTAGTGTAGCAGTGACTGATGTTACTGTAGCAGTGACATGATGTTACTGAAGCAGTGACATGATGTTACTGTAGCAGTGACATGATGTTACTGTAGCAGTGACATGATGTTACTGTAGCAGTGACATGATGTTACTGTAGCAGTGACATGATGTTACTGTAGCAGTGACATGATGTTACTGTAGCAGTGACATGATGTTACTGTAGCAGTGACATGATGTTACTGTAGAGGTGACCTGATGTTACTGTAGCAGTGACATGATGTTACTGTAGCAGTGACATGATGTTAGTGTAGCAGTGACATGATGTTAGTGTAGCAGTGACATGATGTTACTGTAGCAGTGACATGATGTTACTGTAGCAGTGACATGATGTTACTGTAGCAGTGACATGATGTTACTGTAGCAGTGACATGATGTTACTGTAGAGGTGACCTGATGTTACTGTAGCAGTGACATGATGTTACTGTAGCAGTGACATGATGTTACTGTAGCAGTGACATGATGTTAGTGTAGCAGTGACATGATGTTACTGTAGCAGTGACATGATGTTACTGTAGAGGTGACCTGATGTTAGTGTAGCAGTGACATGATGTTACTGTAGCAGTGACATGATGTTAGTGTAGCAGTGACATGATGTTAGTGTAGCAGTGACATGATGTTACTGTAGCAGTGACATGATGTTACTGTAGAGGTGACCTGATGTTACTGTAGCAGTGACATGATGTTACTGTAGCAGTGACATGATGTTAGTGAAGCAGTGACATGACGTTAGTGTAGCAGTTACATGATGTTAGTGTAGCAGTGACCTGATGTTACTGTAGCAGTGACCTGATGTTAGTGTAGCAGTGACATGATGTTAGTGTAGCAGTGACATGATGTTAGTGTAGCAGTTACATGATGTTAGTGTAGCAGTGACATGATGTTAGTGTAGCAGTGACCTGATGTTAGTGTAGCAGTGACATGTTACTGTAGCAGTGACATGATGTTAGTGTAGCAGTGACATGATGTTAGTGTAGCAGTGACCTTATGTTACTGTAGCAGTGACATGATGTTAGTGTAGCAGTGACCTGATGTTACTGTAGCAGTGACATGATGTTAGTGTAGCAGTGACCCGATGTTACTGTAGCAGTGACCTGATGTTACTGTAGCAGTGACATGTTACTGTAGCAGTGACATGATGTTAGTGTAGCAGTGACATGATGTTACTGTAGCAGTGACATGATGTTACTGTAGCAGTGACATGATGTTAGTGTAGCAGTGACATGATGTTACTGTAGAGGTGACCTGATGTTACTGTAGCAGTGACATGATGTTACTGTAGCAGTGACATGATGTTAGTGTAGCAGTGACATGATGTTACTGTAGCAGTGACATGATGTTACTGTAGCAGTGACATGATGTTAGTGTAGCAGTGACATGATGTTACTGTAGCAGTGACCTGATGTTACTGTAGCAGTGACATGATGTTACTGTAGCAGTGACATGATGTTAGTGTAGCAGTGACCTGATGTTACTGTAGCAGTGACATGATGTTACTGTAGCAGTGACATGCTGTTACTGTAGCAGTGACATGATGTTACTGTAGCAGTTACATGATGTTAGTGTAGCAGTGACATGATATTAGTGTAGCAGTGACCTGATGTTAGTGTAGCAGTGACATGATGTTAGTGTAGCAGTGACATGATGTTAGTGTAGCAGTGACATGATGTTAGTGTAGCAGTGACATGATGTTAGTGTAGCAGTGACCTGATGTTACTGTAGCAGTGACCTGATGTTAGTGTAGCAGTGACATGATGTTAGTGTAGCAGTGACATGATGTTAGTGTAGCAGTGACATGATGTTAGTGTAGCAGTTACATGATGTTAGTGTAGCAGTGACATGATGTTAGTGTAGCAGTGACCTGATGTTAGTGTAGCAGTGACATGATGTTACTGTAGCAGTGACATGATGTTAGTGTAGCAGTGACATGATGTTAGTGTAGCAGTGACCTTATGTTACTGTAGCAGTGACATGATGTTAGTGTAGCAGTGACCTGATGTTACTGTAGCAGTGACATGATGTTAGTGTAGCAGTGACCCGATGTTACTGTAGCAGTGACCTGATGTTACTGTAGCAGTGACATGATGTTAGTGTAGCAGTGACCTGATGTTACTGTAGCGGTGACCTGATGTTACTGTAACAGTGACATGATGTTAGTGTAGCAGTGACCCGATGTTACTGTAGCAGTGACATGATGTTACTGTAGCAGTGACATGATGTTACTGTAGAGGTGACCTGATGTTACTGTAGCAGTGACATGATGTTACTGTAGAGGTGACCTGATGTTACTGTAGCAGTGACATGATGTTACTGTAGCAGTGACATGATGTTAGTGTAGCAGTGACATGATGTTAGTGTAGCAGTGACATGATGTTACTGTAGCAGTGACATGATGTTACTGTAGCAGTGACATGATGTTAGTGTAGCAGTGACCTGATGTTACTGTAGCAGTGACATGATGTTACTGTAGCAGTGACATGCTGTTACTGTAGCAGTGACATGATGTTACTGTAGCAGTTACATGATGTTAGTGTAGCAGTGACATGATGTTAGTGTAGCAGTGACCTGATGTTAGTGTAGCAGTGACATGATGTTAGTGTAGCAGTGACATGATGTTAGTGTAGCAGTGACATGATGTTAGTGTAGCAGTGACATGATGTTAGTGTAGCAGTGACCTGATGTTACTGTAGCAGTGACATGATGTTAGTGTAGCAGTGACCTGATGTTACTGTAGCAGTGACATGATGTTAGTGTAGCAGTGACCCGATGTTACTGTAACAGTGACCTGATGTTACTGTAGCAGTGACATGATGTTAGTGTAGCAGTGACCTGATGTTACTGTAGCAGTGACATGATGTTAGTGTAGCAGTGACCCGATGTTACTGTAGCAGTGACATGATGTTACTGTAGCAGTGACATGATGTTAGTGTAGCACTGACCTGATGTTAGTGTAGCAGTGACCCAATGTTACTGTAGCAGTGACATGATGTTACTGTAGCAGTGACATGATGTTAGTGTAGCAGTGACCTGTGCACCTACTCATGCATACCTGGAGCTGTACTTACTGAGTAAACACCTGTGCCCCTGCTTGTAATAGTGACCTGATGTTAGTGCAGCACTGACCTGATATTAGTGTAGCAGTGACCTGATGTTAGTGTAACAGTGACCTGATGTTAGTGTAGCACTGACCTGATGTTAGTATAGCAATGACCTGATGTTAGTGTAGCACAGACTTGATGTTAATGTAGGACTGACCTGGGGGTTGTAAGGGATGGGTTGTGATCGTGATGGCTGAGTGTGAGGTTGGTCATTAAGATTGACCTCGCCGGGTTCAAGGAGGAGGCCGTCGTTGGACTCATCGCCATAGTCGCTGGTCGGCGACTCTGCTGCCACCGCCACCCCGTTGCCACCCACCGCCCCGCCACCACTCATCTTTACCTTCACCGGAGACAGAGCTGTACCTGGAAAATATATCCAGGTTACCATGTTACCTGATAAAATTACTAATTACCTGGTAGACTGACCAGGTACATTAACCTGCTAGACTGACCAGGTACATTAACCTGCTAGACTGAGCAAGTACATAAACCTGGTAGACAGGGTGGATAGGAGAGCAATGTGGCAGATGTTGCGAGTGTATGGAATAGGTGGTAGGTCACTGAAAACCGTTAAGAGTTTTTATTAAGGATAGTGAGGTTCAGGTTAGAGTATGTAGGAGAGAGCAAAATTATTTCCCAGTAAAAGTAGGCCTTAGACAAGGATGTGTGATGTCACCGTGGTTGTTCAATATATTTATAGATGGGGTTGTAAGAGAAGTGAATGCTCGGGTGTTGGCAAGAGGTGTGAGATTAAGAGATAAAGAATCTAACACAAAGTAGGAGTTGTCACAGTTGCTTTTTGCTGATGACACTGTGCTTTTGCGAGATTCTGAAGAGAAGTTACAGAGGTTGGTGGACGAAATTGGGAGGTTATGTAGAAGGAGATTAAAAGTGAACATAGGAAAGAGTAAGGTGATAAGGATAACAAAAAAATTAGGCAATGAAAGATTCGATATCAGATTGGAGGGAGGGAGTAAGGAGAAGGTGAATGTATTCAGATATTTGGGAGTGGACGTGTCAGCGGATGGATCTATGAAAGACGACGTGAATCATAGAATTGATGAGGGGGTAAAGGTGAGTGGTGCACTGAGGAGTCTGTGGAGACAAAGAACATAATGTATGGAAGCAAAGAGGGGAATGTATGAGAGTATAGTTATACTAACTCTCTTATATGGGTGTGAAGCATAGGTGGTGAATGTTGCAACAAAGAGAAGGCTGAAGGCAGTGGAGGAGGAGGCTGGAGGATTAATCAGGTAGATGCACACCAGGTAGATTAACCTGGCAGATACACATCAGGTAGAGTAACAAGACAGACACACCAGGTAGATCATCAAGGTAGATTAAATAGGTAGATGCACACCATGTAGATCATCCAGGTAGATTAACCAGGTAGATCATCCAGGCAGACACACCAGGTATATTAATCAAAAAAACATACCAGGAAGATCATCCCTTTAGATTAATCAGGTATTTTAGACACATCTGGTAGACACACCAGGTAGACACATACCTGGTAGACACACCAGGTAGGCACATACCTGGTAGACACACCATGTAGGCACACACCTGGTAGACACACCAGATAGACACACACCAGGTAGAGACAGCTGGTAGACACCATGTAGATACACCTGGTAGACACACCTGGAAGACACACCAGGTAGACACACCTGGTACACACACCAGGTAGACACACACCTGGTAGACACATCAGGTAGACACACACCTGGTAGACACACACCTGATACACCTGGCAGACATACCAAGTAGACACCTGGTAGACACTAGGCACAGTACTTTCTCCCATTCTATTCATCATCCTCATTTCTGACATAGAGATGTAAACCATAGCTCTGTGTCTTCCTTTGCAGATGATACCCAGATTACCATGGCAGTGACCTCCATTGAAGACACTGTGAGACTCCAAGCGGACATCAACCAAATCTTTGAATGAGCCACTCCAAACAATATGAAGTTCAATGAGGAGAAATTTCAACTACTTAGATATGGGAAACTTGAAGAAATTAAAAATGTGTCAGGGTATACCACAAATTCTAACCATACAATAGAGCAGAAAAGTAATGTGAGGGACCTGGGAGTGATAATGTCAGAGGATCTTGCCTTCAAAGACCACAATGTATCTACCTCATGTGCTAGGAAAATAATAGGATGGATAATGAGAATCTTCAAATCTAGGGACGCCAGGCCCATGATGATTCTCTTCAAATCGCTTGTGCTCTCTAGGCTGGACACTAACGGCCCCCTTCAAGGCTGGCGACATTGAAAACTTGGAGAGTGTACAAAGAACTTTTACAGCACACATAAGTACAATAAGGCACCTAAACTACTGGGAATGGTTGATGGTCCTTGATCTGTATTTCCTCGAATGCAGGCGAGAGAGATACATGATAATATACACTTGGAAGGTCCTGGAGGGTTTGGCACCAAACCTGCACATGAAAATCACTCCCAATGAAAGCAAAAGACTTGGCAGGAGATGCAACATTCCCCCGATGAAAAGCAGGGGCGCCACGAGTACACTGAGAGACAACACAATAAGTGTCCGGGGCCCAAGACTGTTCATTTGCCTCCCAGCATACATAAGGGGGGATTATCAATAGACCCCTGACTGTCTTCAAGAAGGCACTGGACAGGCACCTCAAGTCAGTACCTGGCCAACCGGGCTGTGGCTCGTACGTCAGCTTGCGTGCGGCCAGCAGTAACAGCCTGGTTGATCAGACCCTGATCCACCATGAGGCCTGGTCTCAGACCGAGCCGCGGGGGCGTTGACCCCCGAAACCCTCTCCAGGTAAACACCTGGTAGACACACACCTAGTAGACACACCTGGTAGACACACCAGGTAGACACACACACCTAGTGGATACACCTGGTAGACACACCTGGTACACACATTTGGTAGACACACCTGGTAGACCACCTGGTAGACACACACCAGGTAGACACATATCAGGTAGACACAACATGTAGACACACCAGATAGACACACCAGGTACATACACACCTGGTAGACACACCATATAGACACACCAGATATACACACCTGGTAGATACACCAGGTAGACACATAAGAACATAAGAAAGGAGGAATGCTGCAGGAGGCCTGCTGGCCCATACTAGGCAGGTCCTTTACAATTCATCCCACTAACAAAACATTTGCCCAACCCAATTTTCAATGCCACCCAAGAAATAAGCTCTGATGTGAAAGTCCCACTCAAATCCAACCCCTCCCACTCATGTACTTATCCAACCTAGATTTGAAACTACCCAAAGTCCCAGCCTCAATAACCCAACTAGGTAGACTGTTCCACTCATCAACTACCCTATTTCCAAACCAATACTTTCCTATGTCCTTTCTAAATCTAAACTTATCTAATTTAAATCCATTACTGTGGGTTCTCTCTTGGAGAGACATCCTCAAGACCTTATTAATATCCCCTTTATTAATGACTATCTTCCACTTATACACTTCGATCAGGTCTCTAATAAGAACATAAGAACATAAGAACGAAGGAACACTGCAGAAGGCCTACTGGCCCATGCAAGGCAGGTCCAAGTCTCCTACCGGCTTAAGCCAATGCACCCAACCTAGTCAGGTCAGGTCACATTGACTTAAGGGAGGAACACGGCAACCGACCTGGTAGCACAAGCTATCAGGTCTAACTCACACCCACCCACATCTACTCATGTATTTATCCAACCTATTTTTAAAGCTACACAACGTTCTGGCCTCTATAACGGTATTTGGGAGTTTGTTCCACTCATCCACAACTCTATTACCAAACCAGTACTTTCCTATATCCTTCCTGAATCTGAATTTTTCCAACTTAAAACCATTGCTGCGAGTCCTGTCTAGGCTAGATATTTTCAGCACACTATTTACATCCCCTTTATTTATTCCTGTCTTCCATTTATACACCTCAATCATAACCCCCCTAATTCTACGTCTTTCTAGAGAGTGCAGTTTCAGGGCCCTTAGTCTATCCTCATAGGGAAGGTTTCTGATACATGGGATCAACTTTGTCATCCTCCTTTGTACATTTTCCAGAGAATTTATATCCATTCTGTAATATGGTGACCAAAACTGTGCAGCATAATCTAAATGAGGCCTAACCAAGGATGTATAGAGTTGAAGAACAACCTGAGGACTCCTATTATTTATGCTTCTTGATATGAAGCCAAGGATTCTATTAGCTTTATTGCGAACACTTATGCACTGTTGTCTTGGTTTCAGATTACTGCTAACCAGAACTCCTAAATCTTTTTCGCAATCCGTAATATTAAGATCTACATTATTTAGTTTATATGTGGCATGGTTATTGTCCTGTCCAACATTTAGAACTTTGCATTTGTCTATATTAAACTGCATCTGCCACTTCTCCGACCACTGCATCAGTCTATTCAAATCTTCCTGGAGTGCTCGAATGTCCTCGTCAGAATGAATTCGACGGCCTATTTTGGTGTCATCGGCAAACTTGCCGATGTCGCTCTTTATGCCCTCATCTATGTCGTTTATGTAGATTGTGAACAGCAGGGGGCCCAACACTGACCCCTGTGGAACACCGCTCGTGACGCTTCCCCACTCTGATTTCTCCCCATTTATGCAAACTCTCTGCTGCCTATTTGTCAACCATGCCTCTATCCAGGAAAAAATTTCTCCTCCTATCCCATGTGCTTTAATTTTCCTCAATAGTCTCTGATGTGGGACCCTGTCAAAAGCCTTACTGAAGTCCATATACACAATATCATATTCATTACCATGATCTACCTCCTCAAATACCTTAGTGAAAAAAGTTAATAAATTCGTAAGGCAGGAACGCCCCTTTGTAAAACCATGCTGAGATTCGTTGATTAATTTATGCTTTTCAAGGTGGCTACGAACTGCCTCGGCAATTATTGATTCCATAAATTTTCCCACTATGGAGGTTAGGCTTATTGGTCTATAGTTCGAAGCTAAGGACCTGTCACCTGTTTTGAAAATAGGTATCACATTTGCCATTTTCCACTTATCTGGCACCATGCCAGTTTGTAGTGATATGTTGAAAAGATTAGCCAAAGGTGTGCTAAGCTCCTCTTTACATTCCTTTAGAACCCTTGCATACAGTTCATCAGGGCCTGGGGATTTGTTAGGTTTTAATTTATCTATTTGCCTAAGGACCATGTCACTTGTGACCCTAATAGTGCACAGTTTATTATCGTCCTGTTCTACATAATTTATCATTACTGGAATATCGCTGGTATCCTCCTGTGTAAAAACTGAGAGGAAGTATGTGTTAAAAATTCTACACATTTCCTTATCACTGTCTGTGAGCTGACCCGAGGAACTTTTGAGTGGGCCTATCTTGTCCCTGATCTTACTTCTGTATACCTGAAAGAATCCTTTTGGGTTAGTCTTCGATTCTCTTGCAACTTTAACCTCATAATCTCTTTTTGCTTTTCTAATTCCCTTTTTTATTTCTCTCTTTAACTGAATATATCGATTTCTCAATTGCCCCTCTCCTCTTTTGATTTGCCTATATATGCCTCTCTTTTGACCAATCAGATATTTTAATCTATTGTTCATCCATTTAGGATCATTTTTGTTTGATCTGATTTCCCTATTTGGAACATAATTTGACTGAGCAGCTAGAACTATGCCCTGGAAAGCATCATATCGGCAACCATCACCACCTACCTGACCCTTAGTCAGGTCATTCCAGTTCAGCCCACCTAAGTAATTTTTCAGTCCTATGAAATCAGCCAAGCGAAAGTCAGGGACGGAGACTTGATTGCCATTATTAGGGGAATTCCATGATATATTAAAACTGAGTGATTTGTGATCACTTTCCCCAAGCTCATCATTAACCTCAAGATTATTAATTAGTGTTTCCCTACTGGCAAGAACCAAGTCAAGGAGGTTATTTCCCCTAGTTGGCTCTGTCACAAACTGTTTTAAAAAACAATCCTGGATCGTATCAAGAAAGTCACCTGACTCTAAATTTCCTGTCAAATTGCTCCAGTCAATCTGTCTATAGTTGAAATCTCCCATTAGCACAACATTTTCGTATGTAGATGCCTTACGAATTTCGTCCCATAGAAGTTTACTGCACTCCCTATCAAGATTTGGGGCCCTGTAAATCACACCCAAAATTAGTTTTTCTCGGCCCTCGAGAAGCTGTAACCAAACAGATTCAGTGGCTGACGCTTCTAATTTAATATCTTGTCTAACACAACAATTTAAATTGTCTCTGACATACATCGCTACTCCACCACCTTTCCTGTTGACCCTGTCAGTGTGGAATAATTTATAGCCTTGTATGTGACATTCAGAGGGCATCTCTCTATCTTTCAGATTAAGCCAGGTCTCTGTTATAGCAATAATATCTATGTTTCCTGCACTTGCAATTAATCTTAGCTCATCTATCTTATTTCTTACACTCCTGCTATTAGTATAGTAAACCTTAAGGGAGCTAGTCCCTTGCTGCCCTCTGCTGTCCCCCTTTGTTTGCTGACCTGATCTATTGTCTTTATTTATAACTTCATGCTGAATGCCTTTTATACATTTACTGTTTCCAACCCAAGTGTTGCAACCTGCTTGTTTCCCACACACACCCATACCTCTATCTTCCATCAGTTTAAAATCATAGGCATTTCACCAATGGCCTTCTCAA
This sequence comes from Cherax quadricarinatus, assembly GCF_038502225.1. Lineage (NCBI taxonomy): Eukaryota > Metazoa > Arthropoda > Malacostraca > Decapoda > Parastacidae > Cherax > Cherax quadricarinatus. The sequence goes on along the minus strand of NC_091358.1, from coordinate 23,244,104 downwards.
TCGAGTCTGCAAGTGCTACCACCCCAGCCCCAGAGAGATGTACCCCATCCCTTGCATACATATCATGTTTGCCATAAAAGTTGTTCCAGTTGTCAATGAATGGGATTGCAAGTTCCTTGCAGTATCTGTCTAGCCAGCAATTTACACCAATTGCCCTAGACAACCATTCATTTCCTACTCCCCTTCTAGGCAAGATGCTACATATGATTGGGATCCCTCCCTTAGACTTAATGAAATCTATAGCTGACCTGTACTTATCTAGCAGCTCTTCTCTCCTACCCTTCCCAATATCATTTCCACCAGCACTGAGACAGATAATGGGCTTGTTCCCATTACCTGACGTGATATTATCCAGCCTGTTGACAATGTCCCCAACACCAGCTCCAGGGAAGCACACTCTGTCTCTCATCTTCTTATTCCTATTACAAAAAGCACGGTCAATATATCTTACCTGAGAGTCACCAACCACAAGAATGCGCTTACCTCCATTAGCAGGGGCAGTAGTACCCTTACCTTCACTGGCCACTGAAGTACATTCATCCTGAAGAACAGAGAAGCGATTTCCTACCTTCAGATCTTCACTCTTAACTTTCCTTACTCTGATGCGCCTTCCATTACTGTGAACCACTCGCCACTTGTAGCAGGTGCTGACTGCACCTCACTGCTGGTAGCCGTTGCTACCTCCCCAGCTACAGCCTCCTCACAGCGAGAGACAGACTGCACCTCACTGCTAGAAGCCTCATTCCCCACAACTCCAGCCACCTCACACTCTCTCCCAGACCCATTGAGGTGGACCTTCAGCCTCCTAATCTCCTCCTGGAGAAGCAAGACCTCCTCCTTCAACTCTCCAACCTCAATTTTTAAAACACTGCAGAAGCAAGCCATGCTTTGTAACCGTCCACACTAATCCCCAAAGCAGCTCAGGGTCTGTGACCTCACGTGACGACTGACCACTGAGTACTGTTCCACTTTCTTTAACAGTCTATGGTGCGGAACTCTATCAAAAGCCTTACTAAAATCTAAGTAAATAATATCAAATTCTTTATTGTGGTCAACAGCCTCAAAAGCTTTACTGAAGAAAGTTAATAAATTAGACAAGACCGGCCTCTTGTGAATCCATGCTGAGTATCATTAATCAAGCTATGCTTATCAAGATGGCTACTTATAATCTCAGCTATAATTGACTCTAGTAATTTGCCTACAATTGAGGTCAGGCTTATTGGGCGGTAATTTGACGGTAACGACTTGTCCCCTGTTTTAAAAATAGGAATTACATTAGCCATCTTCCACATATCAGACACTACACCTGTTTGAAGAGATAAATTAAAAATATTAGTTAATGGTTCACAGAGTTCCATTTTGCATTCCTTAAGAACCCTTGAAAAAACCTCATCAGGGCCCGGCGACTTATTTTGCTTCAGTCTGTCTATCTGCTTCACAACCATTTCACTAGTGACTGTGATGTTACATAATTTATCTTCTTCTAGCCCACTGTAAAAATTAATTACTGGAATATTGTTAGTGTCTTCCTGTGTAAAAACTGAGAGACACACAACAGCTAGACACACCAGGTAGAGACACCTGGAAGACACATCAGGTAGACACACATCAAGTAGACACACACACAAGGTAGACACCTGGTAGATACAAGCACCTGGTAGACATACACAGGTACATAAACCTGGTAGACACACACCAGACACCTGGTAGACACACACCAGACACCTGGTAGACACACCTGGTAGACACACAAGGTGGACACCCCAGGTACACATACATCTGGTAGACATTCAAGGTACACACCTGGTAGACACACCAGGTAGACACACCTGGTAGACACACCAGGTAGACACACCTGGTACACATACCAGGAAGACAGACCTCGTAGACAGACCAGGTAGACACATGTAGACACACCAGGTAGACACACCTGGTCAACACACCAAGTAGACATACCAGGTAGACACACCTGGTCAACATACCTGGTACACACACCTGGTCAACATACCAGGTAGATACACCTGGTCGTCACTACACAATGGCTGGTGTCAGGAAACACTGGATCACTTAGGATAATTATTAATTAAGGGCAGTTAGGGTTAATTACTGGCCATAAAGTTGAGTATTGATCGGCCACTCTGCCTTTAATGGCCTTTACCCTTGGTAACCCCTTAATTGTCCTCTTCTAACACCCCTTAACCCTTTGCTCGCGTGATAGTGGACTGCCAGAGTACATAACTTGTACCAGGCTTGTGTTGTTGACTACTACTGCCAGAGTATGTCACGTGTACCAGGCTTGTGTTGTTGACTACTACTGCCAGAGTACATAACTTGTACCAGGCTTGTGTTGTTGACTACTACTGCCAGAGTACATAACTTGTACCAGGCTTGTGCTGTTGACTACTACTGCCAGAGTACATCACTTGTACCAGGCTTGTGTTGTTGACTACTACTGCCAGAGTACATAAATTGTACCATGCTTGTGCTGTTGACTACTACTGCCAGAGTACATAACTTGTACCATGCTTGTGCTGTTGACTACTACTGCCAGAGTACATAACTTGTACCAGACTTGCATTGACTACTACTGCCAGTGTACATAACTTGTGTTAAGTAAATACTACTACCAGAGTACATAACTTGTATTCAGGAGGACTCACCACGCAGGAGGTTGGAGTCCTGGAGCCAGGAGAGTGAAGTCAGTTCATCGTCGGGGATTCGAACCCCCGACGATGGTAGTGTCAAGGCAGACGATGGTGGTAGTGACTCCAGGCTGGTAGTACAAGCATTGCTGGTAGTTGTACTGGTAGTAGTTGCACTGGTGGTGGTGGTACTGGTGGTACTGGTGGCGGTGGTAGTGGTGGTGGTGGTACTGGTGGTGGTGGTAGTGGTGGTGGTGGTAGTGGTAGTCTTTCCTACCAGCATCTCTACCAGTCTGCTGCTATCCTGGAAAATATTATATTATAACTATAATTATTATTAATTATAATTATATTAATAATACTTATAATAATAATTCTATACTAATAGTATTAAAAATAATAATATTGTTACGTCAGAATGGCTGTTACATTATATATGCAGGTAGCCATAGTGACGGTGTGTTACTACTATACTCACTCACTCTCACTCACTCACTCTCTCTCTCTCTCACTCACACTCTCTCTCACTCTCTCTCTCTCTTTCTCTCACTCTCTTTCTCTCTCTCTCTCTCTCTCTCACTCTCACACACTCTCTCTCTCACTCTCTCTCACTCTCTCTCACTCTCTCTCTCTCTCTCTCTCTCTCTCTTTAACAGTGTTTTACAAGGTTGGGTTAAAGTTCCTGACTTTATTTACAAGGTAACAGCTGTTACCTACATCAGCTCATTTGAAAGCCTTTTCATCATTATGAACATGCAAATATGCAAGAGGATGAAGTTGAAGCCATCTATGGGCCAGCAATTTCATTTGATCAACTGGCTTTATTTCGTTGATATCATTATGCTGTATGAACATGTTCCAGACTCGATTCATCTAGGAAATAAATGATCTCAGATGAAGTGATGTTCTGGAGAAGGTTACAGTCAGAGTGAAGTTGCTGCTGGCTGCCCGTCTTGTGTTGTTAGAACATAAGAAAGAAGGAACACTGCAGCAGGCCTACAGGCCCATGTGGGGCAGGTCCATGTCAACCCCCGGCCTTGACCAATGGCCCCCCCAGTCAGGTCACCTCCACTTAAGGAAGGAGCATGGCATCTGACCCAGCAGCACAAACTTGTCAGGGCCAATTCACACCCACTCATACCTACTCATGTATTTATCTAACCTATTTTTAAAACTACACAACGTTTTAGCCTCAATAACTGTACTCGGGACTTTGTTCCACTCATCCACAACTCTATTACCAAACCAGTGCTTTCCTATATCCTTCCTGAATCTGAATTTTTCCAGCTTAAAACCATTGCTGCAAGTCCTGTCAAGGCTAGATATTTTTAGCACACTATTACATCCCCTTTATTTATTCCTGTTTTCTATTTATACACCTCAGTCATATCCCTCCTAATTCTACACCTTTCTAGAGAGTGCAGATTCAGGGCCTCAGTCTATCCTCATAGAGAAGATTTCTGATGCATGGGATCAACTTTGCCATCCACCTTTGTATGTTTTCCAGTGTATTTGTATCCATTCTGTAATATGGTGACCAGAACTGTGCAGCATAATCTAACTGAGGCCTAACCAAGGGTATTACCTGGAGTTTACTTGGAGAGAGTTTCGGGGGTCAACGCCCCTGCGGCCCGGTCTGTGACCAGGCCTCCTGGTGGATCAGCGCCTGATCAACCAGGCTGTTGCTGCTGGCTGCACGCAAACCAACGTACGAGCCACAGCCCGGCTGATCAGGAACTGACTTACAGTTGAAGAACAACCTGAGGACTTCTATTATTTATACTTCTTGCTATGAAGCCAAGGATTCTGTTAGCTTTATTGCAAACACTTATGCACTGTTGTCTTGGTTTTAGATTATTGCTAACCAAAACTCCTAAATCCTTTTCACAATCTGTAATATTAAGATTCCCCCAACAAACACAGAATACAACCTCGTTCATATTTGCTAATATACAGGGCCTTAAACCATCCACCAACAACAAAATACCTTTTATCAGTGGACTTCTAGAGGAGTCTAATGCAATGTTTGCAGCCTTCACAGAGACTCACACAAAAGATCACTTTGACAGTGAAATATGGATACGTGGTTACAACCTTTTTAGATGCGACAGAAAGAACAGGCAACAAGGGGGGGTTGGCCTGTACGTCAAAGAGTTGCTCACCTGCACGGAGTTGCTGAACACCATAAATGATGTAGTTGAAGTTCTATCAATAAAGATCGAGAACCAAAACCTAGTCATCGTGGTTGTATATAAGCCACCAGATGCAACCTCCCAACAGTTCAAGGAACAGCTACTGAAAATTGATTACTGTCTGGAAAATCTTCCAGCTCCATCCCCAAACATCTTACTGCTTGGTGATTTCAACCTAAGGCATACAAAATGGAAGAATGTAGCAAACAATGTCATAGCTGCAACAGTCCCCGGAGGTAGCGCAGATGAAAGGTCACACACACGAGCTACTAAGTCTCTGCGAAAAACACACCTTAAGACAGCAGATAGTGGAGCCAACAAGACTAGAAAACACACTTGACCTTATCTTCACAAATAATGAGGACCTGGTAAGAGACATAACAATATCAAAAACAACTAATTCCGATCACAATCTAATCAAAGTCCAGACTTACATGCATAGGGGTCCTGATCAGCAAAATGCATGTACCTGTGAAGGTGTCTTCACAAAATACAACTTCAACAACAAGAACATCAACTGGGACTACGTAAACCATGTCTTAAATGAAACATGTTGGGAAGATATCTTAAATAATATGGATCCAAACCAGTGCCTTGAAAGGATCAACTTCCTGGTAGCTGAAGCGGATTTTAGGCATACGTATTTCCCTAAGAAAGAAGAAGAACAGGAGTAAACTGGAGAGCGAAAGACGCTCCCTTTACAGAAGACGATGAAGAATCACTGAGCTCCTCAGGAATGCTAGAATATCTGATACACAAAAGGAGGCGCTGACCAGGGAAGTGGAAACTCTCGAACTTAAGTTAAAGGATTCTTACAGGAACCAGGAGAGACAGGAGGAGCTTAAAGCTATTAGTGAAATTGAAAGAAATTTGAAATATTTCTTTTCATATGCCAAAAACAAGGCAAAGGCCACATCTAGTATCGGGCCCTTACTCAGACAGGATGGGACCTACACAGATGACAACAAGGAAATGAGTGAAATACTGAAATCCCAGTACGACTCTGTGTTTAGTGAGCCACTAATCAGTCTGAGGACTGACGATCCAAATGATTTCTTCATGAATGAGCCTCAAAACTTCATAAATGTATGCCAGTTTTCCGACATTACCCTAACTCCAATAGGTTCTGAAAAAGCCATTGACAACATGCCCATGCACTCAGCCCCAGGTCCAGACTCGTGGAACTCTGTGTTTATTAAGAACTGCAAGAAATCCCTCTCACGTGCCCTAAGTACACTATGGAGAAGGAGCTTGGACATGGGTGAAATTCCACAGTCACCTAAAACAACGGATATAGCTCCACTCCATATAGGTGGCAGCAAAGCATTAGCTAAGAACTATAGACCAATAGCTCTAATGTCCCACATTATAAAAATCTTTGAAAGAGTGTTAAGAAGCAGGACTGGAAACCACCTGGATTCCCAAAAACTGTACAATCCAGAGCAACATGGATTCAGGGCAGGTTGCTCCTGCCTTTCACAACTACTGGATCACTATGATATGGCCTTGGATGCACTGTAAGAAAATCAGAATACAGAGTAATATACAGAGACTTTGCAAAAGCATTTGACAAGTGCGATCATGGTGTAATAGCACACAAAATACGTGCTAAAGGAATAACTGGCAAAGTGGGGAGATGGCTCTTCAACTTCCTAACCAATCGAACACAAAGAGTAGTGGTCAGCAGAGTTAAATCGGAGGCTCCCATAGTGAAGAGCTCTGTTCCACAAGGCACAGTACTCACCTCCATCCTGTTCCTCATCCTCATATCAGACATAGACAGAGATATAACCCACAGCACCGTATCATCATTTGCAGATGATACTAGGATCTGCATGAGGCTGTCATCTATTGAGGATGCGGTTAACCTCCAAGAAGATATAAACAAAGTTTTCTAGTGGGCAACAGAAAACAATATGATGTTCAATAAGGACAAATTCCAACTACTCCGTTATGGAAAACTGGAGGGATAATAACTAGAACAAAGTATACTACAAACTCTGGCCATACAATAGAGTGGAAAAATAATGTAAGAGACCTGGGAGTAGTAATGTCTGAGGATGTCACTTTCAAGGATCACAACAGTGTCACGATCACAAGTGCAAAGAAAATGATAGGATGGATAATGAGAACGTTCAAAACGAGAGATGCCAAGCCGATGATGATCCTTTTCAAATCGCTTGCTCTCTCTAGGCTGGAATACTGCTGTACATTAACATCCCCATTCAAAGCAGGTGAAATTGTAGATCTAGAGAGTGTACAGAGAACCTTTATTGCACGTATAACTTCTGTCAAGCACCTTAACTACTGGGAACGCTTGAAAGCACTTGACTTGTACTCATTGGAATGCAGGAGAGTGAGATATATCATAATCTATACTTGGAAAATCCTGGAAGGAATGGTCCCGAATCTGCACACAGAAATCACTCCCTACGAAAGTAAGACTGGGCAGGCGATGCAAAATACCCCCAATTAAAAGTAGAGGCACCATTGGTACACTAAGAGAAAACATCATAAGTGTCCGGGGCCCAAGACTGTTCAACAGCCTCCCACCAAGCATAAGGGGAATTACCAATAAACCCCTGGCTGCCTTCAAGAGAGAGCTGGACAGATACCTAAAGTCAGTGCCGGATTAGCTGGGCTGTGGTTCGTACGTTGGACCGCATGCGGCCAGCAGTAACAGCCTGGTTGATCAGGCCCTGATCCACTCGGAGGCCTGGTTGTGGACTGGGCCACAGGGGCGTTGATCCCCGGAACAACCTTCAGGTAGACTCCAGGTGGTTATTATCCTTTCCAACATTTAGAACTTTGCATTTGTCTATATTAAACTGCATCTGCCACTTCTCCCACCATTGCATCAGTCTATTCAAATCATCCTGGAGTGCTCTAATGTCCTCATTAGAATGAATTGCTCGCCCTATTTTTGGTGTCATCAGCAAATCTGCTTATGTCGCTATTTATTCCCTCATCTGTGTCGTATATGTAAATTGTGAGCAACAAGGGGCCCAACACTGACTTCTGTGGAACACCACTTGTGATGTGCCCTCATTCTGATTTCTTCCCATTTATGCAAACTCTCTGCTGCCTATTTGTCAATCATGCCTCTACCCACGAAAAAATTTCTCCTCCTATTCCATGTGCCTTAAGTTTCCTCAATAGTCTCTGAAGTGGAACTCGATCAAAAGCCTTACTGAAGTCCATATACACAATATCATATTCAATACCATTATCTACCTCCTCAAATACCTTAATGAAAAAAGTTAAGAACATAAGAACATAAAGGAGGAACAATGCAGCAGGCCTGTTGGCCCATACTAGGCAGGTCTTTCACAATCCATCACACTAACAAAACATTTGCCCAACCTAATTTTCAATGCCACCCAAGAAATAAGCTCTGATAACTCTATCCACTCATATGCAAGTCCCACTCAAATCCAGCCCCCTCTCACTCATGTATTTATCCAACCTAAATTTGAAACTACCCAAGGTTTTAGCCTCAATAACCCAACTAGGTAGACTGTTCCACTCATCAACTACCCTATTTCCAAACCAATACAGTGGACCCCTGGTTTACGATATTATTTCATTCCAGAAGTATGTTCAGGTGCCAGTACTGAACGAATTTGTTCCCATTAGGAATATTGTGAAGTAGATTAGTCCATTTCAGACCCCCCAAACATACACGTACAAACGCACTTACATAATTGGTGGCATTGGGAGCTGATCGTAAAGCGGGTGTCCACTGTACTGTCCTATATCCTTTCTAAATCTAAACTTGTCTCATTTGAATCCATTACTGAGGGTTCTCTCTTGGAGAGATATCCTTAAGACCTTATTTATATCTCCTTTGTTAAAACCCATCTTCCACTTATACACTTCGATCATGTCTCCCTCATTCTTCGTCTTACAAGTGAATGTAATTTAAGGATCTTCAATCTCTCTTCGTAAGGAAGATTTCTAATGCCATGTATTAATTTAGTCATCCTACGCTGAATGTTTTCTAACGAATTTATGTCCATTCTGTAATATGGAGACCAGAATTGAGCTGCGTAATCTAGGTGAGGCCTTACCAATGATGTATAAAGCTGTAATATAACCGCTGAAATTCTGTTGCTTACACTTCTAGATATAAATCCCAGTAATCTGTTTGCCTTATTACATACGCTTAGGCATTGCTGTCTCGGTTTAAGGTTACTGCTGATCATAACCCCCAAGTTCTTTTCACAATCTGTATGGCTAAGTTCTACATTATTTAACTTATAAGTGCTAGGGTTATGGACACTCCCGAGCTTTAGAACCTTGCATTTATCTACACTGAACGCATCTGCCACTTTTCTTACCAGTTATTGAGTTTGTCTAAATCCTCCAGAAATTCCCTGATATCTATGTTTGAATCAATTATCCTACCTATCTTTGTGTCATCGGCGAATTTGCTCATTTCACTAGTAATTTTCTCATCAAGATCATTGATGTATATTATAAACATCAACGGACCCAAGACTGATCCCTGTGTAACGCCACTTGTTACAGATCCTCACTCAGATTTAACCCCATTTATGGACACTTTCTGCTTCCTGTCTGTGAGCCATGACTCGATCCATGAGAGCACTTTTCCCTCAATGCCATGAGCTGCCACTTTCTTTAACAGTCTTTGGTGCGGAACTCTATCAAAAGCCTTTGTAAAATCTAAGTAAATAATATCAAATTCTTTATCGGGATCAAAAGCCTCAAAAGCTTTACTGAAGAAAGTTAATAAATTAGTTAGACAAAAACGGCCTGTCGTGAATCCATGCTGAGAATCATTAATCAGATTATGCTTATCCAGATGGCTTCTTATAATCTCAGCTATAGTTGACTCTAGTAATTTGCCTACAATTGAGGTCAGGCTTACTGGGTGGTAATTTGACGGTAACGACTTGTCCCCTGCTTTAAAAATAGGAATTACATTAGCCATCTTCCACATATCAGACACTACACCTGTTTGAAGAGATAAATTAAAAATATTAGTTAATGGTTCACAGAATTCCATTTTGCATTCTTAAGAACCCTTGAAAAAATCTCATCAGGTCCCAGCGACTTATTTTGCTACAGTCGGTCTATTTGTTTCGTAACAATTTCACTAGTGATTGTGATGTTACATAATTTATCTTCTTCAGGGCCACTATAAAAATTAATTACTGAGATACTGTTAGTGTCTTCCTGTGTAAAAACCGAGAAAAAATAATTATTTAAAATCGAGCACATTTCATTCTCTTTGTCAGTAAGATGCCCAGAGTTATTTTTAAGGGGCCCTATCTTATCTCTGACTTTTGTTCTATACACCTGCAAAAGACTTTTTGGGTTCGTTTTTGAATCCCTAGCAACATTAATTTCATAATCCTGTTTAGCTTTTCTTATTCCCTTTTTAGCGTCCCTCTTAATGTCAATATACTGATTCATAAGATGACCTTCACCTCTTTTGATATGTCTATAAATTCCTTTCTTATGCCCTAATAGATATTTGAGCCTGTTATTCATCCATTTTGGATCATTTCTATTTGATCTAATTTCTTTATACGGGATAAATGTTCTTTGGGCAGCATGTATAGTGTTCAGAAAACTGTCATATTGATAGCTATCTTCGTTACCCCAGTCAGATGATAAGTGTTCTCTAAGCCCATCGTAATCTGCTAAGCGAAAATCTGGGACTGTTACCGAGTTATCCCTACTATCATACTTCCATTCAATGCTAAATGTAATTGAATTGTGGTCGCTAGCACCAAGTTCCTCTGAAATTTCTAAATTATTAAGAAGGGATTCCTTGTTTGCCAGAACTAAGTCAGGCAGGTTATTTCCTCTTGTAGGCTCTATCACAAACTGCTTCAAAAAACAATCCTGAACTACTTCTAAAAAGTTGTTTGATTCTGAATTCCCAGTCAGAAAATTCCAATCAATATTACTAAATTTAAAGTCCCTTAGAATTACCACGTTATCGTGCCTTGTGGCCTTAACAATTTCCTCCCAGAGTAGTCTTCCTCGGTCACTATCCAAGTTTGTGGGAAGGTATATCACGCCTAAAATCAATTTTTCATGCCCCTCTGAAAATTCTACCCAAACAGACTCAGTATGTGTTTCAGATTTTATACCCATTTTTATGCAACAATTTAAATGATCATGGACATCGAGTGCCACCCCCCCCTTCCCAATAATTTGTAAGACAGGAATGCCCCTTTGTAAAACTAGTGTAGAGATTCATTAATCAATTTGTCTTTCAAGATGGCTACGAACTGCCTCGGCAATTATTGATTCCATAAATTTTCCCACTATGGAGTTAAGGCTTATTGGTCTATAGTTCGAAGCTAAGGAGCTGTCACCTGCTTTGAAAATAGGTATTACATTTGCCATTTTCCACTTATCTGGCACTATGCCAGTTTGTAGTGATATGTTGAAAAGATTAGCCAAAGGTTTGCTAAGTTTCTCTTTACATTCTTTTAACACCCTTGCAAACAGTTCATCAGGGCCTGGGGATTTGTTAGGTTTTACTTTCTCAACTGCAACCACAATTAGGTGAATACACACATACACAAACACAACACAAACAACACACACACACACACACACACAAACATCGTCCATCCATCTTCCCTTTCTCTCACCTCTACCTACATACCTACCTACCTACCTCCCTCCCCCCCTCCCCCTCCTTCCATCTCCCTCCCCCTCCCTCCATCTCCCTCCCCCTCCCTCCATCTCCCTCCCCCTCTCTCCCTCCATCTCCCTCCCCCTCCCTCCCTCCATCTCCCTCCCCCTCCCTCCCTCCATCTCCCTCCCCCTCCCTCCCTCCATCTCCCTCCCTCCCTCCCTCCATCTCCCTCCCTCCATCTCCCTCCCTCCCTCTCTCTCTCTCTCACCTCTACCTACCTACCTCCCTCCCTCCCTCCCTCTCCCTCCCTCTCTCTCCCTCCCTCCCTTCCTCCCTCCCCCCCTCTCTTTCTCTCCCTCTTTTTTTTTTACACAGGGTTTGACAAGGTTAAGGATCCCTCCCTCCCTCTCTCTCTCCTCTACCTACCTACCTACCTCCCTCCCTCTGTCTCCTTCCCTCCCTCTCTCTGTCTCCTTCCCTCACTCTCTCTGTCTCCCACCCTCCCCCCTCTCTCTTTCCCCCTCTCTCTCACCTCTACCTACCTACCTCTTCCTCCCTCTCTCTCCCTCTCCATCTCCCTCCCTCCCTCTCCATCTCCCTCCCTCCCTCTCCATCTCCCTCCCTCCCTCTCCATCTCCCTCCCTCCCTCTCTCTCTCTCTCCCTCTTTTTTTTTTACACAGGGTTTGACAAGGTTAAGGATCCCTAGTTTTATTGACAGCTATTTACAGGTTAAGGATTCCTAACTTTATTGACAAGCTAAGAGCTGTTACCTACATCAGCTCATTTGAAAGCATTTTTATTGTTATGAGACATACAAGTAGGGAACAGGATGAAGTTGGAGCCATCTGTGGGCCAGCATTTTCAATTGATCAACTGACGTTATCTCGTTGACATCATTATGCTGTACGAATGTGTTCCATACTCGAGTCATTCTGGGTATATATGATCTCAGATGGAGTGATGTTCTGGAGAAGGGTACAGCCAGAGTGAAGTTGCTGCTTTCTGCCCGTCTTGTGGCATAAAAGCTTGTTTCACGCTGTCCTCGAAGTGGATCCAAGTGTGGTATTTTGACAATATTGGCCTTGTACATAACAGTAAGGCCACCCACATCCCTCCTGTGTTGAAGGCTCTCCTGAAATGACAGATCTATCCAGGATGGGTCCAGGCGAGAGATGAGACGTCTTGCTCTGTTCTCTACTCTGTCAAGCAGTCAAAGATGAGAGGGGGACGGGGGGCAGGCAAACCAAGAAAGTGGGGCATACTCAAGGTGTGAGCATACTTGTGCCTAGTACAGAATCTTGCAACCCCTACTGTCAAGCAGATGCAAGATACGGCAAAGTGCTGTAAGCTTCCTGGCTGCCTTGTTTGCTAGATTTACAACATGGTTCTTCATGGTTAGTTTGGAGTCAAATTTCACCCCAAGGATATCAACTTCTCTAGGTGCCAACACCCTCCCATTCATCCTTACTACTGCACCAGCATTACCATCATGGTGCCTAGAGACGATCATCATTTGCGTTTTCTCAGGTGCAAATGTTACTTTCCATCTATTTCCCCAAGCTGATATAGCTCTCAGCTGGTGAATGATGTAGCTTAGAGCAGCTGGCATTTCTTCTCTTGGATAAGTGAATGTCAGTGTACAGTCGTCTGCATATGCATGTGATTCTGGGATGAGATGAAGAAGGTCGTTGAAGTACATTCCATAACAATGGTCCCAGTACTCTTCCTTGTGGAACACTTGCCCCAATAAGATGTCTTGCTGATTCCTTTCAATTGAGAACTACACTTAGAGATCTACCATAAGTCTCCTCAGGTAATCACTGAGGAGACTTAGCGTAGAGCCTGCAATTCCCAGTGCTTGAAGTTTTGCTAAGAGGCCCTGGTGCCACACCCGGTCGAAAGCGCCAGCAATGTCCAGTGCTACCACACAGCTGACTTTGGATTCATCCAGTGACTGGTGCCACTTAGTGGAGAGGTTTAAAAACAGATCAGCAGCAGAGTAACCTTTCCTGAAGCCATATTGACGATCACAAAGTAGTGAGTGATAGTCAAAAAACTCTGTCGTTTGTCTTGAGATTATTGTCTCAAGGATCTTACCAGTGATTGACAGGAGTGACACTGGTCTGTAGTTGCTGATTTCTGCTCTGCTCTTCTTTTTGTGAACAGGGACCACATTTGCTTCTTTCCATAGAGAGGGCCATTTACACTGTACTAGGCAGTGCTGAAAGATGTGAGTTAGAGGTGCTGCTAGCTGGTCTGCACATCTTCTCAGCAATCTTGGGCTCAACTTGTCTGGGCCTACAGCCTTTTCTTGGTCAAGCAATTTAAGAAGGATGTGCACCTCCTTCTGCCTTATTGTCACCACTGACAGTTTTAACACAGTTCTTGCAGCTAGCCAAGGAGGGTCCCTTGCTGGATCAGGAACTTGCATTTTGGTAGCAGTGTTCAGCAAAGAGGTCCGCCTTCTCTTGACTACTAGTAGAGGTTGTCCCATCCTGTCGATTTAGAGGTAGAATGAGTTAATCAGGCAGATAACCTTGTCTGTCCTTGACCAGGGACCACCAGGTTTTGGAGCCTACCCTACCTGATGCTAGCTTTCTTTTAGTGTCCACCTCCCATTTAGCAATGGCCCACTTTCGAGTGTCACCCATATGCCTACAGGCTTGCCTGTGCAAGTTCCTGTTATAGGTGGTAGGATGTCTCTTATACCTTCGCCATGCTTTGTACTTAGCAGTAACAGCCTCTCTACAATGAAAGCCAAACCAAGGCTGATCTGTAGGCTTCATCACATATTGCCGGTGAGGAATGTGTTCTTGTTGTAGATTAAGGATGTGTCCAGTGAAGGCTTTCACTTGGTTGTCAACATCCCCTTGGAGAAGAGCATTCCAATCGGTGGTGGCGAGCTCAGGTCGAAGGGCTGGCCAATTACCTCTTTCCCATAGCCAGGTTGTGCGTGTGGACTCCTCACCTCGTTCTGTTGGGATCTTAAGTGTTGTAAAAACAGCCTTGTGGTCAGACAATCCAACATAGCCGAGGGGTTGACAAGTGACTATGCCTTCTGCCAGATCACTCACTACTGGGTCAAGGGAGGAGCCAGAGATGTGAGTAGGGAAATCAACAAAGTTTCTCATGTCAAACACTGCAAGAAGATCATCAAAGTCCCTCTGTATAAGGTGCTGGTTGAGGTCACCAACAATTATGATATGTTGACAGTTGTGTTGTAGCAGAAGGGAGTCAATATTTTCCATTAGGAAGTTGATGGGGTCTGCATGTTGCCACTGAGGTCCGTACATTGCACATGCTAGTACAGAGGTACTAGTGTTTATGCAGAGCTTGAAGAACATCATTTCAAGATGTGTAGGGGTGGCAACATCAATGTGCTGGGCATGAACACTTTTAGAGAAGCACACAGCAACACCTCCTCTTTGCCCTTGCCTGTCTCTTCTCATCCGTGAGGTGTAGCCAGCAATTCTTGCAAAATTTTCTGGAGTCCTGACATCCAAAAATGTTTCAACAACAGCTATCATGTCGGGACGTCGAGTGTTCACAAAACTGTGTGTGAGCTCTCCAACATTAGTAATGAAACCTCTAAAGTTGGCCGACAGGATGCTGATAGACTGGCTCCTCATGATGATGTGGTCAGCTTGAGGTGGTGTGTGTGTAGGGCATGTAAGGTGCCTTGCACGGATTAATTTCATTTCCATTATTTCTTATGGGGAAAATTAATTCGACTTTCAATATTTTTGACATTCGATGAGCTCTCAGGAACAGATTAATATCGAATGTTGGGGGTCCACTGTACAGATATTACATCAGACACAGACAAGGGAACTGGAGGGAGCAAGGAAGCTATACTGTATGCAAAGGTCCTGTCAGGCCCACACAGGACCAAGGCAAAGACAAGGAGCACACTAGGAACAAATGAGAGGTTGGGAGACATTGAAGGAGCTAGGATATATGCAGGGACTCTACCAGACTCCTGCAGGGGCCAGGAACAGCTGAGCAGGAAAGACAGACCAATGAGCAATGGGGCCTCAGCTAGGAAAGGGACTGAAGGAAGGAACGCACCAAGGGAAAGAACTAAAACACCTCAGAGGATGCAATGGGAGACACAGTGGGAGGAAGAAAGGGAGAGATCAGTTTTTGTCTATGGGCTCCAGGAAGCCGAAGGGAAAACCTATGATGAAAGAAAACAGGAGATAAGAGCAATTGAAGGTATCATGAAGGCAATAGGCGAGAGCAACATGACCCAGGTGGCAAATTTTCGGAGAAATGGGTGGTTCACAAGGAGAAGGAAGCGGCCTCTCAAAGTAATTTTCAAGGCAGAATCAACTCGAACCATGATCCTGCAGGAGAAAGCATGGCTGAGAGAAAAACTGGAATTCCAGAGTGTGTACAGGAGGGCCCCGCTTTACGGCGTTCCGCTTTACGGCGTTCCGCTAATACGGACATTTCAAATTATGACCAAAACTCACTATACGGCTCCCCCCACCTGACTTTCTAATACGGTCACCGTGCCCCACCCTGTTTGTTTACATTCTCCATGAGCTCAGTAAGCACTAAGTCTCTCCATTTTGTCTGGAAACTCCAAAATTTCAAATGTTTTTAAAAGTTATTTCATATTTTATATATACTCTGATAATTATACTTATGTATACCTGTACCTAAATAAACTTACATACATCAAGTCATTTAAATGTCGTATATTACGTTAATATACACATTTTCATTAATCCATCCATGATATTTTTTTCAAAATTATATAATAAACACGATGCATAACATATAAATAAGATAAATACACCCCACAGTAGAATAAATAAACAAATGTGAGCTGTGTAGCAGACGACTTCCACAAGTGGTGATAATAACAATACTGAGTCTCATTAAATGTCGTATATTACGGTAATATACACATTTTCATTAATCCAGCTATGATATTTTTTTCAAAATTATATAATAAACACTATACATAACATATAAATAAGATAAATATACCCCATAGTAGAATAAATAAATATAAATGTGATCTCTGGTAGCAGACGACTTCCACAAGTGACGCCATAATAACAATAGTCACGGAGTCTCATTAAATGTCGTATATTACGGTAATATACACATTTTCATTAATCCATCCATGATATTTTTTTCAAAATTATATAATAAACACGATGCATAACATATAAATAAGATAAATACACCCCACAGTAGAATAAATAAACAAATGTGAGCTGTGTAGCAGACGACTTCCACAAGTGGTGATAATAACAATACTGAGTCTCATTAAATGTCGTATATTACGTTAATATACACATTTTCATTAATCCAGCCATGATATTTTTTTCAAAATTATATAATAAACACGATACATAACATAAAAAGATGATAAATACACCCCACAATAGAATAAATAAACATAAATATAAGATGTGGGAGCCTGGTTTGTTTACTCTGTGCCTGGCCTGTCACCTCTCATGTATTCATTCTTTCTCTCTCTCATTTATTCGTTTATCTCATTTACTTACTCCTGACCCTACATTAAGACTACAAATATTTTAAGGTAAGTAATGAGTGAACTGTATATACATTTTATCGCTCTGGGATGCTTAAATATCATAGAATAGTATGTGTGGGTGGGGTGGCCTGGTGAAATAGCCTGCCTATTACAATACATACCACACTTGATTTCTTACAATAAATACTACTTGTCTCACCCTAGATTAAGACTATAAATATTTTAAGGTAAGTAATGAGTGCACTATGTGTGTATTGTACCTTTTTATTGTTTTTTGATGCCTGGTTCTATTGCTAACTTAATATATGTTAGTGTAAACTTGTTATCTAGTGTTTGTATGCATTTATAAGTGGAAAAAAAGGGTGTTCCACTTTACGGCGATTTCCGCTTTACGGCGCTAGCCTGGAACCTAACCCGCCGTATAAGTGGGGCCTTCCTGTACCTTGACCGAGACAGAACGCAAGAGGAAAGGAGGATACTGAAAGAGAGTGCAAAAACGAAAGGGGCAATGGGAGGAAGTGACAAAGAAAAGCAGAATAACCCAGACACAGGTGGAAGGGCAAACACATTCCCCAGAAACACCCGCAGGACTCCAACCACGACAACCCCAAAGCAACTGAACAATCTAGGCCAACAATCACACACGGATCCCTCTGTCCCCACCCCCCACATCACGAACCCCAACCCTACAGCAACCCCCTATGGGAACTCTGCCCCCACCACAACCCCCATAGGCTCCCACCAGGGCTCCTGCTCTCCCAACCCCAATATCCTCCCAGGACCACAGTTTTGGAACAGAAGTTGAAGGTTTGGTACATGAATGCGGATGGAATAACGAACAAATATGAGGAGTGGCATGAAAGAATCAACGAGAAGTCCCCAGACATCATAGCAGTCACAGAAATGAAACTAAGACAATAACAGATGCAATCTTCCCACCAGGATATCAGATCCTGGGGAAAGACAGGAGTAGAGGGGGAGGAGGGGTTGTACTGCTCGTAAAACACAGATGGAAATTTGAGGAAATGGGAGGAATGGACGAGATTGGAGAAAGTGAATACATAGTAGGTACACTTCAGTCTGGGGAGCACAAGGTAGTCATTGTAGTGATGTATAATCCACCACAGAACTGCAGGAGGCCAAGACAAGAACAGGAAGAGAGTAACAGAGCGACAGTAGACACACTGGCTGAGGTGGCAAGAAGAGCTCACTCGAGCAGAGCAAAGTTACTGGTTATGGGCAATTTCAATCACAGGGAGACTGATTTGGAAAACCTGGAGCCACACGGGGGTCCTGAAACATGGAGAGCCAAGATGATGGATGTGGTACTGGGAAACCTCATGCATCAACATGTTAAGGATACTACCAGAGAGAGAGAGAGGGGAGGATGAACCAGCAAGATTGGACCTTGGGTCCACCCTGAGCAGTTCAGACATTAAGAACATCACATATGAGAGGCCCCTAGGAACTAGTGACCATGTGGTTCTGTGCTTTGAATACATAGTTACAAATGGAGAGGGTAACAGGAGTTGAATGGGAAAAGCCAGACTATAAACGGGGGGACTACATAGGTTTGAGGAACTTCCTGCTAGAGGTTCAGTGGGACAGAGAACTGGTAAGAAAGTCGGTAAATGAAATGATGGAATACGTAACAACATAATGCAAGGAGGCAGAGGAAAGGTTTGTTCCCAAGGGTGACAGAAATAATGGGAAGACCAGAACGAGCCCCTGGTTTACCTGACGGTGTAAGGAGGCAAAAACCAAGTGCAATAAAGAGTGGAAAAAGTACAGAAGGCAAAGAACAAAGGAAAATAAGGAGATTAGTCAAAGAGCCAGGAACGAGTATGCACAGGCAAGGAGGGAGGCCCAGCAACAGTATGAAAATAACATAGCATAGAAAGTCAAGTCTGACCCGAAACTGCTGTACAGCCACATCAGGAGGAAGACATCAGTCAAAGACCAGGTGATCAGGCTGAGGAAAGAAGGTGGGAAACTCACAAGAAATGATCACGAGGTATGCGAGGAGCTCAACATGATATTTAAGGAAGTATTTACAGTAGAGACAGGAATGGCTCTGAGAAGACAGCACAGAGGGGAACACCAACAAGGAATATACCAACAGGTGCTGGACGACACACAAACAACGGAGGAGGAGGTGCAGAAGCTGCTAAGTGACCTCGATACCTCAAAGGCGAGGGGTCCGGATAACATCTCCCCATGGATCCTGAGAGAAGGAGCAGAGATGCTGTGTGTGCCACTAACCACAATCTTCAATACATCCCTTGAAATTGGGCAACTACCCAAGGTATGGAAGATGGCAAATGTAGTCCCCATTTTTAAGGAGACAGAAATGAGGCACTAAACAACAGATCAGTGTCTCTGATGTGTATAGTGTGCAAAGTCATGGAGAAGATTATCAGGAGAGTGGTGGAGCACCTAGAATGAAATAATATTATAAACAACAACCAGCACGGATTCATAGAAGGCAAATCCTGCGTCACAAACCTTCTGGAGTTTTATGACAAGGTAACAGAAGTAAGACACGAGAGGGGTGGGCTGATTGCATTTTCCTGGACTGCAGGAAGGCCTTCGACACAGTTCCTCACAGGAGATTAGTGCAGAAGCTGGAGGATCAGGCATGTATAACAGGAAGGGCATTGCAATGGATCAGAGAATACCTGACAGGGAGGCAACGAGTCATGGTATGTGATGAGGTATCACAGTGGGCACCTGTGACGAGCGGGGTCCCACAGGGGTCAGTCCTAGGACCAGTGCTATTTTTGATATATGTGAATGACATGATGGAAGGGATAGACTCAGAAGTGTCCCTGTTCACAGACGATATGAAGCTAATGAGAAGGATTAAATTGGATGAGGATCAGGCAGAACTACAAAGAGACCTGGACAGGCTGGACACGTGGTCCAGAAACTGGCTTCTCGAATTCAACCCTGCCAAATGCAAAGTCATGAAGACTGGGGAAGGGCAAAGAAGACCACAGAGTATAGGCTAGGTGGACAAAGGCTGCAAAGCTCACTCAAGTGACCATAACACCGAGCACATCTCCGGAGGCACACATCAACCAGATAACTGCTGCAGCATATGGGCATCTGGCAAACCTGAGAATAGCGTTCCGATACCATAGTAAGGAATTGTTCAAGACACTGTACACTGTGTACGTCAGGCCCATACTGGAGTATGCAGCACCAGTTTGGAACCCACACCTGGTCAAGCACGTCAAGAAATTAGAGAAAGTACAAAGGTTTGCAACAAGGCTAGTTCCGGAGCTCAGGGGAATGTCCTACGAAGAAAGGTTGAGGGAAATCGGACTGATGACACTGGAGGACAGGAGGGTCAGGGGAGACATGATAACAACATACAAAATAATGCGTGGAATAGACAAAGTGGACAGAGACAGGATGTTCCCGAGAGGGGACACAGAAACAAGGGGTTACAATTGGAAGCTGAAGACTCAGACAAGTCACAGGGATGTTAGGGAGTACTTCTTCAGTCACAGAGTCGTCAGGAAGTGGAATAGCCTAGCAAGTGATGTAGTGGAGGCAGGAACCATACATAGTTTTAAGACGAGGTATGGCAAGGTTAAGAGAGAGAGAGAGAGAGAGAGAGAGAGAGAGAGAGAGAGAGAGAGAGAGAGAGAGAGAGAGAGAGAGAGAGAGAGAGAGAGAGAGAGAGAGAGAGAGAGGACTTAGTAGCGATCAGTGAAGAGGCGGGGCCAGGCGCTGAGTCTCGACCCCTGCAACCACAATTAGGTGAGTACAATGTACACAACAAAATGCACACAACACGCACATAACGCACACAAAACAAACGCAACACACACAGCCCAATACAATGCATACAACACAAGGTATACAATACACACAACACAAGCAACACTGATCTTACAGATCTAATGCCAGGCAATACAAGTCCTCTAGCAGTAGTGTTGCTGACTGTAGTAACCTAACACACAACACAACACTCACCTTACAGATACTTCTAGTGCCAGGCAACACAACTGTCCTGGTGGCAGTAGTGTTGTTGACTGTAGCAACTTAGCACAGAATACAACACTCACCTTACAAATACTTCTAGTGCCAGGCAACACAACAGTCCTGGTCGCAGTAGTGTTGCTCACTGGAGACAGTAAGTCACTGCCTGAGTGTAGACGTACAGAATGTCCTGTATAGGCCTGAGGCCTACCAGTGGCAGTAGGCTGTAGCAGGACGTGGTGAAGTATAGGAGTGGCATAGGATACTGCCTGTGTGTGTACTACCTCGGCACCCTTCACGACAGTGCCTCTTCCTGTTTGTCCGTCTACGATGGCCGTCATGCTGGCAGTGCCACCTTCTACTGTCACTGTCAGTCTGTGGGTAGTGGCACTGCCCTGAGGCCGCAGGACAGTGGTAGTACCATCAGCTGACTCCAACACCGTGGATCCGTCTTCACGACTATAGAGGGTAGTAGCACCACTACCCCCTACCACAACTACTTCCCCTCCACTACCCTCACTCACCTCAGTGGCACTGCACTCTTTGATAGCGCCAGTACTTGCTTCTGACACTACTGTGGTATCTTTGATAGCGTCAGTACTTGCTTCTGACACTTCCTTGTTTCCCTCCAAGGCCTCTAGGCCTCCTGATTCATCATTGCTTGTCTCCAAAGCTTGTAGGCCTGTTGTTGAGAAGCTCTCATCATTGTCATCATCATCATCATCATCATCATCGTCACCACCATCATCCTCACGTGGTGGCAGGCACACCCGGCGAGTGATGGTCCTGGCACTGCCGCCAGTGTCACTCTGGCACTGTTTGTGGCACTCAAACAATCCTCCGCCTTCACTCATCATCTCTCTGAAACAACAACAACAACAACTGAAAACTATTTTCATTAAAAATTGTGTTACACAGCCTATAACAGTGATATACAGCCTATAACAGTATTGCACAGCCTATAACAGTGTTACACAGCCTTTAACAGTGTTATACAGCCTACAACATAGTATCACACAGCCTATAACACAGTATCACAGTCTATAACAATATAAAAAGTAATTCAGATCATAACAGAAGTACAGACAGAAAGAATTAACTCTGTGGAGTTTGAGGTATGTTCATGGCACATTCTTTAAAAAAAAGAAGAGATGTAAACTAGAAAGAGAGAGATGCTCCCTATACAGGCGAAGGTGAAGAATCAGAGAGCTGCTGCAAGGGGCCAGTATATCTGAATTACAGATATACTGGCTCGTACAATATGGTGTTCCAAAATAATTCTACTGCTATGGGAATTATTAATCGCTGATCCCTGCTTCGATTTGTTACTCCCGAACACACACACAGGAACACTTTCCACCTGTGGAAACAGGTGGTGAATCAGGGTTGTCTCAGGGGAGGATGACAGCTTCGCTAGTGCTTGAGTTAACTAGACTCACTCTTCAGCACATCAGGGACTAACGTGCCTTTGCTAAGGAAGAATTTGATAGAAGAGGAGACTATTTCGGCGGCGTACTATGGAAGATAGTTTCAGTGTCCAGAAATCTGTGCTGCTACTTCAGTTTTTTTTAATTTTGAGCCTGAGCAGTTATCCGAGTCTGGAGACTCAGGTTCGAGCTTTGCAATACAGTCGAGCACTGGTTCATACAGCATTATATGGTAAAGTGCAGGAATCACAGCTGGTTTGAGTGAAGATTTCTCTGATGACAGTGTTGTGAGAGCAGCTGTGCTTGGTGTATATTAGTGTATTTCTGCCAAATACAGGCGAGAGTTTAAGTGTCAGTCAGTCAGTCAGTCAGTCAGTCAGTCAGTCAGTCAGTCAGTCAGTCAGTCAGTCAGTCAGTCAGTCAGGTCAGTCAGGTCAGTCCCATGTTGACTTTGTTCGAACACTATCTCAAGCCTTCAGGTGGTATGAAGCCGCTGGTGTCTCCAACTTGAGTGATCTGGTTCAGATGATTATGGTTGATAAACTCCTTGAGTCAGTTAGACCAAATGTACGGGTTGTCTTAGAAGACTCTTTTCCAGTCTTGGCCATAATTGGGTAATGTCCAAGGGAAAGTCTGAAGAGAATGCTGAGCTTATCTTGCAGGACTCCAATCTCAGGCTAGACAATTTTACATGGAAAACTGGCCAGGACCTCATAAATCTTGTGAAATGTCTTTAATCAAGCCTTCCTACTCCGGGGTAGTAGGATTACCAGACACTCCTATTTGCATGCCCGAGGGACTGACCTTCCGAGAAGAGTGACAAAGAGACCAATCTTTGGGTTCAACTCAACACACCTGGCTAAATATCACCTATTATTGAGTCTGGCTACTGGTAAGAAGGTAAGGGAGTATCAAAATAAGATACAGGAAGGCCCCACTTATACGGCGGGTTAGGTTCCAGGCTAGCGCCGTAAAGCGGAAATCGCCGTAAAGTGGAACACCCTTTTTTTCCACTTATAAATGCATACAAACACTAGATAACAAGTTTACACTAACATATATTAAGTTAGCAATAGAACCAGGCATCAAAAAACAATAAAAAGGTACAATACACACATAGTGCACTCATTACTTACCTTAAAATATTTATAGTCTTAATCTAGGGTGAGACAAGTAGTATTTATTGTAAGAAATCAAGTGTGGTATGTATTGTAATAGGCAGGCTATTTCACCAGGCCACCCCACCCACACATACTATTCTATGATATTTAAGCATCCCAGAGCGATAAAATGTATATACAGTTCACTCATTACTTACCTTAAAATATTTGTAGTCTTAATGTAGGGTCAGGAGTAAGTAAATGAGATAAAACGAATAAATGAGAGAGAGAAAGAATGAATACATGAGAGGTGACAGGCCAGGCACAGAGTAAACAAACCAGGCTCCCACATCTTATATTTATGTTTATTTATTCTATTGTGGGGTGTATTTATCATCTTTTTATGTTATGTATCGTGTTTATTATATAATTTTGAAAAAAATATCATGGCTGGATTAATGAAAATGTGTATATTACCGAAATATACGACATTTAATGAGACTCCGTGACTATTGTTATTATGGCGTCACTTGTGGAAGTCGTCTGCTACCAGAGATCACATTTATGTTTATTTATTCTACTGTGGGGTGTATTTATCTTATTTATATGTTATGTATAGTGTTTATTATATAATTTTGAAAAAAATATCATGGCTGGATTAATGAAAATGTGTATATTACCGTAATATACGACATTTAATGAGACTCAGTATTGTTATTATCACCACTTGTGGAAGTCGTCTGCTACACAGCTCACATTTATGTTTATTTATTCTACTGTGGGGTGTATTTATCTTATTTATATGTTATGCATCGTGTTTATTATATAATTTTGAAAAAAATATCATGGATGGATTAATGAAAATGTGTATATTAACGTAATATACGACATTTAATGAGACTCAGTATTGTTATTATCACCACTTGTGGAAGTCGTCTGCTACACAGCTCACATTTATGTTTATTTATTCTACTGTGGGGTGTATTTATCTTATTTATATGTTATGCATCGTGTTTATTATATAATTTTGAAAAAAATATCATGGATGGATTAATGAAAATGTGTATATTAACGTAATATACGACATTTAATGAGACTCAGTATTGTTATTATCACCACTTGTGGAACTCGTCTGCTACACAGCTCACATTTATGTTTATTTATTCTACTGTGGGGTGTATTTATCTTATTTATATGTTATGCATCGTGTTTATTATATAATTTTGAAAAAAATATCATGGATGGATTAATGAAAATGTGTATATTACCGTAATATACGACATTTAATGAGACTCAGTATTGTTATTATCACCACTTGTGGAAGTCGTCTGCTACACAGCTCACATTTATGTTTATTTATTCTACTGTGGGGTGTATTTATCTTATTTATATGTTATGCATCGTGTTTATTATATAATTTTGAAAAAAATATCATGGATGGATTAATGAAAATGTGTATATTAACGTAATATACGACATTTAAATGACTTGATGTATGTAAGTTTATTTAGGTACAGGTATACATAAGTATAATTATCAGAGTATATATAAAATATGAAATAACTTTTAAAAACATTTGAAATTTTGGAGTTTCCAGACAAAATGGAGAGACTTAGTGCTTACTGAGCTCATGGAGAATGTAAACAAACAGGGTGGGGCACGGTGACCGTATTAGAAAGTCAGGTGGGGGGAGCCGTATAGTGAGTTTTGGTCATAATTTGAAATGTCCGTATTAGCGGAACGCCGTAAAGCGGAACGCCGTAAAGCGGGGCCCTCCTGTAGTTTTATAGTACCAAAGAAACTCAGATCTCGGGTACTTAAGGTCTCGCACAATTCGTCCTTAGGAGGACACTTGGGGGTCACTAAAACACTGTATATCACAACACTTTGATTGGCCAGGTATGAGATAAGAGGTGCAGAATTACATGTGATCGTGTCAGCAAGTGGGTCAACTCGGACACTACATCACACCAGCACACCACTTTGTCTCATACCTGCTGATGGAGAAACATTTGCGGACCTATTCATCGACTGTGTGGGACCCTTACCTAAGGCCAAGTCAGGTAACCAATATCTGTTCAAAATTATAAACAAACCTACTAAATATCCTGACGCTATACCTATGTGTAATATTAATATTAAAGCTATCTTTAGGAACTCGTTAGGTTCAAATCTCACGATGGCACTGCAAAATCCATTCAAAGTGACCAGGACACTAACTTTACTGCAAAAGCATTCGGAGGCTTTAAAATCCAGCTATGAATTTAACAAAAACTGTCCACAGTCTATCATCCTCAGTACCAAGGTGTCTTGGATAGGTTTCACCAGGCCTCAAAAACTAGGATGCGTACGTATTGCTACGCATTTTCCTACAGACAGTTATGAATCATTTCCTCTGTTGCTGTTTGTGGTGCGAGAAACTCTGCAAGAATCAACAGGGCACAGTCTTTCTGAGCTAATTTTCAGACATAATGTGAGAGGTCCATTACACGTGTTCAAGGAAGGATGGTTGGGAGAAAACACCTGCAAGATGTCTTACAGTCCTAAATCAAGATTGTGTGTTGCAAGACAACTGGTCAAGGCCAATATGAGAACAGCTCAGGACAACGTGAAGCAGGTAGTATATAACATCTAAATTTCGCTCCTTTAACCCAGGAAACAACGTGTTGGTCCAGGAACCTGTGCCTGGTCACGCCTTAAAAGTAGATTTACGATCCTGTGAAGGTGGTAAACAAGAATTCTGACCTAAGCAATGTGATGACAACTCTGGGTAAACCCAACGAAAGTAAGGTCTACCACATCAACCAAATTAAAAATTTCTCTAAGCACCTCAGTTCCCTATAATGACTTTGTCTTCTGTACCTTACCTTGCTGACAACCCTGATTTCCTGTATACAGTTCCAGAGGCTGAGGCTTCGTACCTCAGCCATCCTCCAGGGTCCTCGCTGAAGACCAAGTAGTAACAAGTGGTAACACTCACTACTCTACTGAAAACCAATCACGACATATTTTCAGACGTTACGGAAATGTGAAACGTGATGTTGATGTATGAACTGAGCTGTGCTCAGACCTCTCCAACACAAGTGTCCGCAAAGAATTAAGGAAAGAAGATCCTGGACTTCACCTTACGAAACAGACAAAATAAGTGCGATAGTAATTATGGACAAGGTAGATTATAGTGAAAAAATGAACATGTTATTAGAAGACGGGGGGGAACTTGCGTGCCTCTTAAACTCTCCTTACAGAGCTAATCCTGAAAAACAGACACTACTGCAACAAAGTAGCATTTCTGCAAGAACATGCATTAGTGGAAGAGTCTTGCAGCCCCTGGATCTCGCCGGGCATCCTTGTTAAAAAACCTGATGTGCAGTACGGATGCTTACAGATTATCGCAAGGTGAATGAAGTCACAGTACCAGATGCTGATCTTCTCCCTCGTAGGGACGACATAGTGGACTTCGTGGTTAAGGTTAAGTTTGTTTCTAAGTTAGATCACCTTAAAGAATACTACCAAGTGAGTTTAACGTATAAAACGAAGGAGATTTCTGCCTTCGTAGTTCATGGTCACTATCAATACACTCTGACCCGCTGTGGAATGAGGAACTCTCCCGCCTGGTTCCAAAAGCTGATCCATCACGCTATTAAAGTACTTGAAGACGCGGCGGCCTACCTGGACGATATACTTGTCGTTTCTGTTACGCGGGATCAACATGTCTCTCTTCTCAAAGATCTCTTAGAGAGGTTCAGGACATAAAACTGTCAATCTTGGTAAGTCATCTTTTGGCCAGTAGGCCAGAAGTTTCCTGGGCCATGAAGTAGTCAGTGGAAACCAGCATCTAACAGCGCTAAAATTATGGCCATTCCCAATTATCCCGTTGCCTAAGATACAAAGTGGTACAAGAAACTCTGTAACCTCTGTTAGTAGTAAAAAAGGTCAATATGACTGTCATGCTGTCAAGACAACTTTGTTAAGATAAACCGTCAGTTATATGTTGTTCCCATATTGTTATCTCCACATTATTTATGTTACAGGTTGATGGTGTGATGCTGGAGTTTGTACAGTGTTACTACTACCATCTGGTGACGGACGCATTCATCCTGGGGCTTATTACTCTACCATATTAAAAACTGACGCTGGTCCATGTTCTGGAACATTATGATATAATTGTGTCGTCGTCACAAGACATGGAACAGATCTTAGTGAGTATAACTCACCCACCTTCCTCAGCTCCAGGACAACAACACTGGTGTTATGTGCTGACTTTTGAGCATACAACCATACAATATCACCATCACGGACAACACTGGTTACAACCATACAATATCACCATCACGGACAACACTGGTTACAATCATACAATATCACCATCACGGACAACACTGGTTACAACCATACAATATCACCATCACGGACAACACTGGCTACAACCATACAATATCACCATCACGGACAACACTGGCTACAACCATACAATATCACCATCACGGACAACACTGGCTACAACCATACAATATCACCATCACGGACAACACTGGCTACAACCATACAATATCACCATCACGGACAACACTGGCTACAACCATACAATATCACCATCACGGACAACACTGGCTACAACCATACAATATCACCATCACGGACAACACTGGCTACAACCATACAATATCACCATCACGGACAACACTGGCTACAACCATACAATATCACCATCACGGACAACACTGGCTACAACCATACAATATCACCATCACGGACAACACTGGCTACAACCATACAATATCACCATCACGGACAACACTGGCTACAACCATACAATATCACCATCACGGACAACACTGGCTACAACCATACAATATCACCATCACGGACAACACTGGTTACAACCATACAATATCACCATCACGGACAACACTGGCTACAACCATACAATATCACCATCACGGACAACACTGGTTACAACCATACAATATCCATCACGGACAACACTGGCTACAACCATACAATATCACCATCACGGTCAACACTGGCTACAACCATACAATATCACCATCACGGACAACACTGGCTACAACCATACAATATCACCATCACGGACAACACTGGCTACAACCATACAATATCACCATCACGGACAACACTGGCTACAACCATACAATATCACCATCACGGACAACACTGGTTACAACCATACAATATCACCATCACAACACTGGACAACACTGGTTACAACCATACAATATCACCATCACGGACACCACTGGTTACAACCATACAATATCACCATCACGGACAACACTGGTTACAACCATACAATATCACCATCACGGGCAACACTGGTTACAATCATACAATATACACCATCACGGACAACACTGGCTACAACCATACAATATCACCATCACGGACAACACTGGCTACAACCATACAATACCACCATCACGGACAACACTGGCTACAACCATACAATATCACCATCACGGACAACACTGGCTACAACCATACAATACCACCATCACGGACAACACTGGCTACAACCATACATCACCATCAAGGACAACACTGGCTACAATATTACCATCACGGACAACACTGGCTACAACCATACATCACCATCACGGACAACACTGGCTACAACCATACAATATCACCATCACGGACAACACTGGCTACAACCATACAATATCACCATCACGGACAACACTGGCTACAACCATACAATATTACCATCACGGACAACACTGGCTACAACCATACAATACAACACCATCACGGACAACACTGGCTACAACATACAATATCGGACAACACTGGCTACAACCATACAATATTACCATCACGGACAACACTGGCCACAACCATACAATATCAACATCACGGACAACACTGGCAACAACCATACAATAATACCATCACGGACAACACTGGCCACAACCATACAATATCAACATCACGGACAACACTGGCCACAACCATACAATATCACCATCACGGACAACACTGGCTACAACAATACAATATCACCATCACGGACAACACTGGCTACAACCATACAATATCACCATCACGGACAACACTGGCTACAACCATACAATATCACCATCACGGACAACACTGGCATACAATATCACCATCACGGACAACACTGGCTACAACCATACAATATCACCATCACGGACAACACTGGCTACAACCATACAATATCACCATCACGGACAACACTGGCTACAACAATACAATATCACCATCACGGACAACACTGGCTACAAATATTACCATCACTGGCTACAACCATACAATATCACCATCACGGACAACACTGGCTACAACCATACATCACCATCAAGGACAACACTGGCTACAACCATACAATATCACCATCACGGACAACACTGGCTACAACCATACAATATCACCATCACGGACAACACTGGCTACAACCATACAATATCACCATCACGGACAACACTGGCTACAACCATACAATATCACCATCACGGACAACACTGGCTACAACCATACAATATCACCATCACGGACAACACTGGCTACCATACAATATTACCATCACGGACAACACTGGCTACAACCATACAATATCACCATCACGGACAACACTGGCTACAACCATACAATATCACCATCACGGACAACACTGGCTACAACCATACAATATCACCATCACGGACAACACTGGCTACAACCATACAATATTACCATCACGGACAACACTGGCTACAACCATACAAT
This sequence comes from Cherax quadricarinatus, assembly GCF_038502225.1. Classification (NCBI taxonomy): domain Eukaryota; kingdom Metazoa; phylum Arthropoda; class Malacostraca; order Decapoda; family Parastacidae; genus Cherax; species Cherax quadricarinatus. The sequence continues at coordinate 23,213,868 of NC_091358.1, read as the reverse complement.
ATCACCATCAATATCGGACAACACTGGCTACAACCATACAATATCACCATCACGGACAACACTGGTACAACCATACAATATCACCATCACGGACAACACTGGCTACAACCATACAATATCACCATCACGGACAACACTGGCTACAACCATACAATATCACCATCACGGACAACACTGGCTACAACCATACAATATCACCATCACGGACAACACTGGCTACAACCATACAATACCATCACGGACAACACTGGCTACAACCATACAATACCACCATCACGGACAACACTGGCTACAACCATACAATATCACCATCACGGACAACACTGGCTACAACCATACAATATCACCATCACGGACAACACTGGCTACAACCATACAATATTACCATCACGGAAAACACTGGCTATAATATCCCATCACGGACAACACTATACAATATCACATCACGGACAACACTGGCTACAACCATACAATATTACCATCACGGTCAACACTGGCTACAACCATACAATATCACCATCACGGACTACACTGGCTACAACCATACAATATCACCATCACGGACAACACTGGCTACAACCATACAATATCCATCACATGGCTACAACCATACAATATCACCACCTCGTACAACACTGGCTACAACCATACAACATCACCATCACGGACAACACTGGCCACAACCATACAATATCACCATCACGGACTACACTGGCTACAACCATACAATATCACCATCACGGACAACACTGGCTACAACCATACAATATCACCATCACGGACAACACTATCTACAACAACCATACAATATCACCATCACTGACAACACTGGCTAGAACCATAGAATATCACAATCACGGACAACACTGGCTACAACATTACAATATCACCATCACGGACAACACTGGCCACAACCATACAATATCACCATCACGGACAACACTGGCTACAACCATACAATATCACCATCACGGACAACACTGGCTACAACCATACAATATCACCATCACGGACAACACTGGCTACAACCATACAATATCACCATCACGGACAACACTGGCTACAACCATACAATATCACCATCACGGACAACACTGGCTACAACCATACAATATCACCATCACGGACAACACTGGCTACAACCATACAATATCACCATCACGGACAACACTGGCTACAACCATACAATATCACCATCACGGACAACACTGGCTACAACCATACAATATCACCATCACGGACAACACTGGCTACAACCATACAATATAACCATCACGGACAACACTGGCTACAACCATACAATATCACCATCACGGACAACCCTGGCTACAACCATACAATATCACCATCACTGGCTACAACCATACAATATCACCATCACGGACAACACTGGCTACAACCATACAATATTACCATTACGGACAACACTGGCTACAACCATACAATATCACAATCACAGACACCACTGGCTACAACCATACAATATCACCATCACGGACAACACTGGCTACAACCATACAATATCACCATCACGGACAACACTGGCTACATCCATACAATATCACCATCACGGACAACACTGGCTACAACCATACAATATTCACCATCACGGACAACACTGGCTACAACCATACAATATCACCATCACGGACAACACTGGCTACAACCATACAATATCACCATCACGGACAACACTGGCTACAACCATACAATATCACCATCACGGACAACACTGGCTACAACCATACAATATCACCATCACGGACAACACTGGCTACAACCATACAATATCACCATCACGGACAACACTGGCTACAACCATACAATATCACCATCACGGACAACACTGGCTACAACCATACAATATAACCATCACGGACAATACTGGCTACAACCATAAAATATCACCATCACGGACAACACAACCATACAATATCACCATCAATGACAACACTGGCTACAACCATACATTATCACCATCACGGACAACACTGGCTACAACCATACAATATTACCATCACGGACTACAACCATACAATATCACCATCACAGAAAACACTGGTTACAACCATACAATATTACCATCACGGACAACACTGGTTACAACCATACAATATCACCATCACGGACAACACTGGCTACAACCATACAATATCACCATCACGGACAACACTGGATACAACCATACAATATCACCATCACGGACAACACTGGCTACAACCATACAATATCACCATCACGGACAACACTGGCTACAACCATACAATATCACCATCACGGACAACACTGGCTACAACCATACAATATCACCATCACGGACAACACTGGCTACAACCATACAATATCCACCATCACGGACAACACTGGCTACAACCATACAATATCACCATCACGGACAAAACTGGCTACAACCATACAATATCACCATCACGGACAACACTGGCTACAACCATACAATATCACCATCACGGACAACACTGGCTACAACCATACAATATCACCATCACGGACAACCCTGGCTACAACCATACAATATCACCATCACGGACAACACTGGCTACAACCATACAATATAACCATCACGGACAACACTGGCTACAACCATACAATATCACCATCACGGACAACCCTGGCTACAACCATACAATATCACCATCACGGACAACACTGGCTACAACCATACAATATCACCATCACGGACAACACTGGCTACAACCATACAATATTACCATCACGGACAACACTGGTTACAACCATACAATATCACCATCACGGACAACACTGGCTACAACCATACAATATCACCATCACGGACAACACTGGCTACAACCATACAATATCACCATCACGGACAACACTGGCTACAACCATACAATATCACCATCACGGACAACACTGGCTACAACCATACAATATCACCATCACGGACAACACTGGCTACAACCATACAATATCACCATCACGGACAACACTGGCTACAACCATACAATATCACCATCACGGACAACACTGGCTACAACCATACAATATCACCATCACGGACAACACTGGCTACAACCATACAATACAACCATACACCATCACGGACAACACTGGCTACAACCATACAATATCACCATCACGGACAACACTGGCTACAACCATACAATATCCATACAATATCACCATCACGGACAACACTGGCTACAACCATACAATATCACCATCACGGACAACACTGGCTACAACCATACAATACGGACAACACTGGCTACACCATCACGGACAACACTGGCTACAACCATACAATATCACCATCACGGACAACACTGGCTACAACCATACAATATCACCATCACGGACAACACTGGCTACAACCATACAATATCACCATCACGGACAACACTGGCTACAACCATACAATATCAACACTGGCTACCATCACGGACAACACTGGCCACAACCATACAATATCACCATCACGGACAACACTGGCTACAACCATACAATATCACCATCACGGACAACACTGGCTACAACCATACAATATCACCATCACGGACAACACTGGCTACAACCATACAATATCACCATCACGGACAACACTGGCTACAACCATACAATATCACCATCACGGACAACACTGGCTACAACCATACAATATCACCATCACGGACAACACTGGCTACAACCATACAATATCACCATCACGGACAACACTGGCTACAACCATACAATATCACCATCACGGACAACACTGGCTACAACCATACAATATTACCATCACGGACAACACTGGCTACAACCATACAATATCACCATCACGGACAACACTGGCTACAACCATACAATATCACCATCACGGACAACACTGGCTACAACCATACAATATCACCATCACGGACAATGGCTACAACCATACAATATCACCATCACGGACAACACTGGCTACAACCATACAATATCACCATCACGGACAACACTGGCTACAACCATACAATATTACCATCACGGACAACACTGGCTACAACCATACAATATCACCATCACGGACAACACTGGCTACAACCATACAATATCATCACGGACAACACTGGCTACAACCATACAATATCACCATCACGGACAACACTGGCAATATTACCATACGGAAACACTGGTTACAACCATCCAATATCACCATCATGGACAACACTGGCTACAACCATACAATATCACCATCACGGACAACACTGGCTACAACCATACAATATCACCATCACGGACAACACTGGCTACAACCATACAATATCACCATCACGGACAACACTGGCTACAACCATACAATATCACCATCACGGACAACACTGGCTACAACCATACAATATCACCATCACGGACAACACTGGCTACAACCATACAATATCACCATCACGGACATACAACCATACAATATCAACATCACGGACAACACTGGCTACAACCATACAATATCACCATCACGGACAACACTGGCTACAACCATACAATACCACCATCACGGACAACACTGGCTACAACCATACAATATCACCATCACGGACAACACTGGCTACAACCATACAATATCACCATCACGGACAACACTGGCTACAACCATACAATATCACCATCACGGACAACACTGGCTACAACCATACAATATCACCATCACGGACAACACTGGCTACAACCATACAATATCACCATCACGGACAACACTGGCTACACCATACAATATCACCATCACGGGCTACAACCATACAATATCACCATCACGGACACCACAACACTAGCTACAACCATACAATATCACCATCACGGACAACACTGGCTACAACCATACAATATCACCATCACGGACAACACTGGCTACAACCATACAATATCACCATCACGGACAACACTGGCTACAACCATACAATATCACCATCACGGACAACACTGGCTACAACCATACAATATCACCATCACGGACAACACTGGCTACAACCATACAATATCACCATAACGGACAACACTGGCTACAACCATACAATATGGCACCATCACGGACAACACTGGCTACAACCATACAATATCACCATCACGGACAACACTGGCTACAACCATACAATATTACCATCACGGACAACACTGGCTACAACCATACAATATCACCATCACGGACAACACTGGCTACAACCATACAATATCACCATCACGGACAACACTGGCTACAACCATACAATATCACCATCACGGACAACACTGGCTACAACCATACAATATCACCATCAAGGACAACACTGGCTACAACCATACAATATCACCATCACGGACAACACTGGCTACAACCATACAATATCACCATCACGGACAACACTGGCTACAACCATACAATATCACCATCACGGACAACACTGGCTACAACCATACAATATCACCATCACGGACAACACTGGCTACAACCATACAATATCACCATCACGGACAACACTGGCTACAACCATACAATATCACCATCACGGACAACACTGGCTACAACCATACAATATCACCATCACGGACAACACTGGCTACAACCATACAATATCACCATCACGGACAACACTGGCTAAAACCATACAATATCACCATCACGGACAACACTGGCTAAAACTATACAATATCACCATCACGGACAACACTGGCTACAGCCATACAATACCACCATCACGGACAACACTGGCTACAACAATACAATATCACCATCACGGACAACACTGGCTACAACCATACAATATCACCACGGATAACACTGGCTACAACCATACAATATTACCATCACGGACAACACTGGCTACAACCATACAATATCACCATCTCGTACAACACTGGCTACAACCATACAATATCACCATCACGGACAACACTGGCCACAACCATACAATATCACCATCACGGACAACACTGGCTACAACCATACAATATCACCATCACGGACAACACTACAATATCACCATCACGGACAACACTACAACCATACAATCTCACCATCACGGACAACACTGGCTACAACCATACAATATTACCATCACGGACAACACTGGCTACAACCATACAATATCACCATCACGGACAACACTGGCTACAACCATACAATATCACCATCACGGACAACACTGGCTACAACCATACAATATCACCATCACGGACAACACTGGCTACAACCATACAATATCACCATCACGGACAACACTGGCTACAACCATACAATATCACCATCACGGACAACACTGGCTACAACCATACAATATCACCATCACGGACAACACTGGCTACAACCATACAATATCACCATCATGGCTACAACCATACAATATCACCATCACGGGCAACACTGGCTACAACCATACAATATCACCATCACGGACAACACTGGCTACAACCATACAATATCACCATCACGGACAACACTGGCTACAACCATACAATATCACCATCATGGACAACACTAGCTACAACCATACAATATCACCATCACGGAGAACACTGGCTGCAACCATACAATATCACCATCACGGACAACACTAGCTACAACCATACAATATCACCATCACGGACAACACTGGCTACAACCATACAATATCACCATCACGGACAACACTGGCTACAACCATACAATATCACCATCACGGACAACACTGGCTACAACCATACAATATCACCATCACGGACAACACTGGCTAGAACCATACAATATCACCATCACAACACTGGGACACAACCATACAACATCACCATCAAAGACAACACTGGCTACAACCATACAATATCACCATCACGGACAACACTGGCTACAACCATACAATATCACCATCACGGACAACACTGGCTACAACCATACAATATCACCATCACGGACAACACTGGCTACAACCATACAATATCACCATCACGGACAACACTGGCTACAACCATACAATATCACCATCACGGACAACACTGGCTACAACCATACAATATTACCATCACGGACAACACTGGCTACAACCATACAATATCACCACCTCGGACAACACTGGCTACAACCATACAATATCACCATCACGAACAACACTGGCTACAACCATACAATATCACCATCACGGACAACACTGGCTACAACCATACAATATTACCATCACGGACAACACTGGCTACAACCATACAATATCACCATCACGGATAACACTGGCTACAACCATACAATACCACCATCACGGATAACACTGGCTACAACCATACAATATCACCATCACGGACAACACTGGCTAAAACCATACAATATCACCATCACGGACAACACTGGCTACAACTATACAATATCACCATCACGGACAACACTGGCTACAACCATACAATACCACCATCACGGACAACACTGGCTACAACCATACAATATCACCATCACGGACAACACTGGCTACAACCATACAATATCACCATCACGGACAACACTGGCTACAACCATACAATATCACCATCACGGACAACACTGGCTACAACCATACAATATCACCATCACGGACAACACTGGCTACAACCATACAATATCACCATCACGGACAACACTGGCTACAACCATACAATATCACCATCACGGACAACACTGGCTACAACCATACAATATCACCATCACGGACAACACTGGCTACAACCATACAATATCACCATCACGGACAACACTGGCTACAACCATACAATATCACCATCACGGACAACACTGGCTACAACCATACAATATCACCATCACGGACAACACTGGCTACAACCATATCACCATATGGCACAACCATACACGGACAACACTGGCTACAACCATACAATATTACCATCACGGACAACACTGGTTACAACCATACAATATCACCATCACGGACAACACTGGCTACAACCATACAATATTACCATCACGGACAACACTGGTTACAACCATACAATATCACCATCACAGACAACACTGGTTACAACCATACAATATCACCATAACGGACAACACTGGCTACAACCATACAATATCACCATCACTGACAATAGCTACAACCATACAATATCACCATCACGGACAACACTGGCTACAACCATACAATATCACCATCACGGACAACACTGGCTACAACCATACAATATTACCATCACGGACAACACTGGCTACAACCATACAATATCACCATCACGGACAACACTGGCTACAACCATACAATATTACCATCACGGATAACACTGGCTACAACCATACAATACCACCATCACGGACAACACTGGCTACAACCATACAATATCACCATCACGGACAACACTGGCTAAAACCATACAATATCACCATCACGGACAACACTGGCTACAACCATACAATATCACCATCACGGACAACACTGGCTACAACCATACAATATCACCATCCGGATCACTGGACAACATACTGGACAACACTACAACGATACAATATCACCATCACGGACAACACTGGCTACAACCATACAATATCACCATCACGGACAACACTGGCTACAACCATACAATATCACCATCACGGACAACACTGGCTACAACCATACAATATCACCATCACGGACAACACTGGCTACAACCATACAATATCACCATCACGGACAACACTGGCTACAACCATACAATATCACCATCACGGACAACACTGGCTACAACCATACAATATCACCATCACGGACAACACTGGCTACAACCATACAATATCACCATCACGGACAACACTGGCTACAACCATACAATATCACCATCACGGACAACACTGGCTACAACCATACAATATCACCATCACGGACAACACTGGCTACAACCATACAATATCACCATCACGGACAACACTGGCTACAACCATACAATATCACCATCACGGACAACACTGGCTACAACCATACAATATTACCATCACGGACAACACTGGCTACAACCATACAATATCACCATCACGGACAACACTGGCTACAACCATACAATATCACCATCACTGGCTACAACCATACAATATCACCATCACGGACAACACTGGCTACAACCATACAATATCACCATCACGGACAACACTGCTACAACCATACAATAACACCATCACGGACAACACTGGCTACAACCATACAATATCACCATCACGGACAACACTGGCTACAACCATACAATATCACCATCACGGACAACACTGGCTACAACCATACAATATCACCATCACGGACAACACTGGCTACAACCATACAATATCACCATCACGGACAACACTGGCTACAACCATACAATATCACCATCTCGGACAACACTGGCTACAACCATACAATATCACCATCACGGACAACACTGGCTACAACCATACAATATCACCATCTCGGACAACACTGGCTACAACCATACAATATCACCATCACGGACAACACTGGTTACAAACATACATACACCATCACGGACAACACTGGCTACAACCATACAAACACTGGCTATCAATATCCATCACGGACAACACTGGCTACAACCATACAATATCACCATCACGGACAACACTGGCTACAACCATACACTATCACCATCACGGACAACACTCGCTAGAACCATACAATATCACCATCACGGACAACACTGGCTACAACCATACAATATCACCATCACGGACAACACTGGCTACAACCATACAATATCACCATCACGGACAACACTGGCTACAACCATACAATATCACCATCACGGACAACACAGGATACAACAATACAATATCACCATCACTGACAACACTGGCTACAACCATACAATATCACCATCACGGAATATACAATATCACCATCACGGACAACACTGGCTACAACCATACAATATCAACATCACGGACAACACTGGCTACAACCATACAATATCACCATCACGGACAACACTGGCAACACTACAACCATACAATATACACCATCACGGACAACTGGCTACACTGGCAACACTACAACCATACAATATCACCATCACGGACAACACTGGCTACAACCATACAATATCACCATCACGGACAACACTGGCTACAACCATACAATATCACCATCACGGACAACACTGGCTACAACCATACAATATCACCATCACGGACAACACTGGCTACAACCATACAATACCACCATCACGGACAACACTGGCTACAACCATACAATATCACCATCACGGACAACACTGGCTACAATACAATATACAATACCATCACGGACAACACTGGCTACAACCATACAATATCACCATCACGGACAACACTGGCTACAACCATACAATATCACCACCACGGACAACACAGGCAACAACCATACAATAACACCAACACGGACAACACTGGCTACAACCATACAATATCACCATCACGGGCTACAACATACTGGACAACACTACAAACCATACAATATCACCATCACGGACAACACTGGACAACACTACAACCATACAATATCACCATCACGGACAACACTGGTTACAACCATACAATATCACCATCACGGACAACACTGGCTACAACCATACAATATCACCATCACGGACAACACTGGCAACCATACAACCATACAATATCACCATCACGGACAACACTGGCTACAACCATACAATATCACCATCACGGACAACACTGGCTACAACCATACAATATTACCATCTCGGACAACACTGGACAACACTACAACCATACAATATCACCATCACGGACAACACTGGCTACAACCATACAATATCACGGACAACACTGGCTACCATCACGGACAACACTGGCTACAACCATACAATATTACCATCACGGACAACACTGGCTACAACCATACAATATCACCATCACGGACAACACTGGCTACAACCATACAATATCACCATCACGGACAACACTGGCTACAACCATACAATATCACCATCACGGACAACACTGGCTACAACCATACAATATCACCATCACGGACAACACTGGCTACAACCATACAATATCACCATCACGGACAACACTGGCTACAACCATACAATATCACCATCACGGACAACACTGGCTACATCCATACAATATCACCATCACGGACAACACTGGCTACAACCATACAATATTACCATCACGGACAACACTGGCTACATCCATACAATATCACCATCACGGACAACACTGGCTACAACCATACAATATTACCATCACGGACAACACTGGTTACAACCATACAATATCACCATTATGGACAACACTGGCTACAACCATACAATATCACCATCACGGACAACACTGGCTACAACCATACAATATCACCATCACGGACAACACTGGCTACAACCATACAATATCACCATCACGGACAACACTGGCTACAACCATACAATATCACCATCACGGACAACACTGGCTACAACCATACAATATCACCATCACGGACAACACTGGCTACAACCATACAATATCACCATCACGGACAACACTGGCTACAACCATACAATATCACCATCACGGACAACACTGGCTACAACCATACAATATTACCATCACGGACAACACTGGCTACAACCATACAATATCACCATCACGGACAACACTGGCTACAACCATACAATATCACCATCACGGACAACACTGGCTACAACCATACAATATCACCATCACGGACAACACTGGTTACAACCATACAATATCACCATCACGGACAACACTGGCTACAACCATACAATATCACCATCACGGACAACACTGGCTACAACCATACAATATCACCATCACGGACAACACTGGCTACAACCATACAATATCACCATCACGGGCTACAACACAATATTACCATCACGGATAACACTGGCTACAACCATACAATATCACGGACAACACTGGCTACAACCATACAATATCACCATCACGGACAACACTGGCTACATACAATATCATACACAACACTGGCTACAACCATACACACCATCACGGACAACACTGGCTACAAGCATACAATACCACCATCACGGACAACACTGGCTACAACCATACAATATCACCATCACGGACAACACTGGCTACAACCATACAATATCACCATCACGGACAACACTGGCTACAACCATACAATATCACCATCACGGTCAACACTGGCTACAACCATACAATATCACCATCACGGACAACACTGGCTACAACCATACAATATCACCATCACGGACAACACTGGCTACAACCATACAATATTACCATCTCGGACAACACTGGCTACAACTATACAATATCACCATCTCGGACAACACTGGCTACAACCATACAATATCACCATCACGGACAACACTGGCTACAACCATACAATATCACCATCACGGACAACACTGGCTACAACCATACAATATTACCATCACGGACAAAACTGGCTACAACCATACAATATCACCATCACGGACAACACTGGCTACAACCATACAATATCACCATCACGGACAACACTGGCTACAACCATACAATATCACCATCACGGACAACACTGGCTACATCCATACAATATCACCATCACGGACAACACTGGCTACAACCATACAATATTACCATCACGGACAACACTGGATACAACCATACAATATCACCATCACGGACAATACTGGCTACAACCATACAATATTACCATCACGGATAACACTGGCTACAACCATACAATACCACCATCACGGACAACACTGGCTACAACCATACAATATCACCATCACGGACAACACTGGCTAAAACCATACAATATCACCATCACGGACAACACTGGCTACAACCATACAATACCACCATCACGGACAACACTGGCTACAACCATACAATATCACCATCACGGACAACACTGGTTACAACCATACAATATCACCATCTCGTACAACACTGGCTACAACCATACAATATCACCATCACGGACAACACTGGCCACAACCATACAATATCACCATCACGGACAACACTGGCTACAACCATACAATATCACCATCACGGACAGAACTGGCTACAACCATACAATATCACCATCACGGACAACACTGGCTAGAACCATACAATATCACAATCACGGACAACACTGGCTACAACCATACAATATTACCATCACGGACAACACTGGCTACAACCATACAATATTACCATCACGGACAACACTGGTTACAACCATACAATATCACCATCACGGACAACACTGGCTACAACCATACAATATTACCATCACGGACAACACTGGTTACAACCATACAATATCACCATCACAGACAACACTGGTTACAACCATACAATATCACCATCACGGACAACACTGGCTACAACCATACAATATCACCATCAAGGACAATGGCTACAACCATACAATATCACCATCACGGACAATGGCTACAACCATACAATATCACCATCACGGACAACACTGGCTACAACCATACAATACCACCATCACGGACAACACTGGTTACAACCATACAATATCACCATCACGGACAACACTGGCTACAACCATACAATATCACCATCACGGACAACACTGGCTACAACCATACAATATCACCATCACGGTCAACACTGGCTACAACCATACAATATCACCATCACGGACAACACTGGCTACAACCATACAATATCACCATCACGGACAACACTGGCTACAACCATACAATATTACCATCTCGGACAACACTGGCTACAACCATACAATATCACCATCTCGGACAACACTGGCTACAACCATACAATATCACCATCACGGACAACACTGGCTACAACCATACAATATCACCATCACGGACAACACTGGCTACAACCATACAATATCACCATCACGGACAACACTGGCTACAACCATACAATATCACAATCACGGACAACACTGGCTACAACCATACAGTATCACCACCACGGACAACACTGGCTACAACCATACAATATCACCATCACGGACAACACTGGCTACAACCATGCAATATTACCATCACGTACAACACTGGCTACAACCATACAATATTACCATCACGGACAACACTGGTTACAACCATACAATATCACCATCACGGACAACACTGGCTACAACCATACAATATTACCATCACGGACAACACTGGTTACAACCATACAATATCACCATCACAGACAACACTGGTTACAACCATACAATATCACCATCACGGACAACACTGGCTACAACCATACAATATCACCATCACGGACAATGGCTACAACCATACAATATCACCATCACGGACAACACTGGCTACAACCATACAATATTACCATCACGGACAACACTGGCTACAACCATACAATATCACCATCACGGACAATACTGGCTACAACCATACAATATTACCATCACGGATAACACTGGCTACAACCATACAATACCACCATCACGGACAACACTGGCTACAACCATACAATATCACCATCACGGACAACACTGGCTAAAACCATACAATATCACCATCACGGACAACACTGGCTACAACCATACAATATCACCATCACGGACAACACTGGCTACAACCATACAATACCACCATCACGGACAACACTGGCTACAACCATACAATATCACCATCACGGACAACACTGGCTACAACCATACAATATCACCATCACGGACAACACTGGCTACAACCATACAATATCACCATCACGGACAACACTGGCTACAACCATACAATATCACCATCTCGTACAACACTGGCTACAACCATACAATATCACCATCACGGACAACACTGGCCACAACCATACAATATCACCATCACGGACGACACTGGCTACAATCATACAATATTACCATCATGGACAACACTGGCTACAACCATACAATATCACCATCTCGGACAACACTGGCTACGACCATACAATATCACCATCACGGACATTGGCTACAACCATACAATATCACCATCACGGACAACACTGGCTACAACCATACAATATTACCATCACGGACAACACTGGCTACAACCATACCATATCACCATCACGGACAACACTGGCTACAACCATACAATATCACCATCATGGACAACACTGGCTACAACCATACAATATCACCATCACGGACAACACTGGCTACAACCATACAATATCACCATCACGGACAACACTAGCTACAACCATACAATATCACCATCACGGACAACACTGGCTACAACCATACAATATCACCATCACGGACAACACTAGCTACAACCATACAATATCACCATTATGCACATCACTGGAGTTTACCTGGAGAGAGTTCTGGGGGGTCAACGCCCCCGCGGCCCGGTCTGTGACCAGGCCTCCTGGTGGATCAGAGCCTGATCAACGAGGCTGTTACTGCTGGCTGCACGCAATCCATCGTAAGAGCCACAGCCCGGCTGGTCAGGTACCGACTTTAGGTGCTTGTCTAGTGCCAGCTTGAAGACTGCCAGGGGTCTATTGGTAATCCCCCTTATGTATGATGGGAGGCAGTTGAATAGTCTTGGGCCCCTGACACTTATTGTATTGTCTCTTAACGTGCTAGTGACACCCCTGCATTTCATTGGGGGATGTTGCATCGTCTGCCGAGTCTTTTGCTTTCGTTGTGAGTGCTTTTCGTGTGCAAGTTCGGTACTAGTCCCTCTAGGATTTTCCAGGTGTATATAATCATGTATCTCTCCCGCCTGCATTCCAGGGAGTACAGGTTCAGGAACTTCAAGCGCTCCCAGTAATTGAGGTGTTTTATCTCCGTTATGCACGCCGTGAAGGTTCTCTGTACATTTTCTAGGTCAGCAATTTCACTTGCCTTGAAAGGTGCTGTTAGTGTGCAGCAATATTCCAGCCTAGATAGAACAAGTGACCTGAAGAGTGTCATCATGGGCTTGGCACCCCTAAGTTTTGAAGGTTCTCATTATCCATCCTGTCATTTTTCTAGCAGATGCAATGGATACAGTGTTATGGTCCTTGGAGGTGAGATCCTCCCACATGATAACTCCCAGGTCTTTGAAGTTGGTTTTTCGCTCTATTTTGTGGAAGGAATTTGTTTTGTACTCTGATGAAATTTTAATTTCCTCATGTTTACCATATCGGAGTAATTGAAATTTCTTATCGTTGAACTTCATATTGTTTTCTGCAGCCCATTGAAAGATTTGGTTGATGTCCACTTGGAGCCTTGCAGTTCTTTGCTGTTGCTTTACTGCCCCCTTTGTGGAGTGGGGCTATGTCTGTTGTTTTTAGTAACTGTGGGATTACCCCCCGTGTCCATGCTTTCTCTGCATTGGATGGTAAAAGCTCGTGATAGGGGCTTCTTGCAGTTCTTGATGAACACGATGTTCCATGAGTCTGGCCCTGGGCCAAAGTGCATGGGCATGTCATTTATCGCCTGTTCGAAGTCATTTGGCATCAGGATAACATCAGATAGGCTTGTGTTTACCAAATTCTGTGGCTCTCTCATAAAAAATCATTTTGATCTTCGACTCTCAGTCTGGTTAGCGGCTTGATAAAAACAGAATCATATTGGGACTTGAGTAGCTCACTCATTTTCTTGCTGTCATCTGTGTAGGACCCATCTTGTTTAAGTAGGGGCCCAATACTGGACGTTATTCTCGACTTTGATTTGGCATAGGAGAAGAAATACTTTGGGTTTCTTTCGATTTCATTTATGGCTTCTAGTTCTTCCGGCGATTCCTGACTCCTATATGATTCCTTTAGCTTAAGTTCGATGTTTGCTATTTCTCTGACCAGTGTCTCCCTACGCATTTCAGATATATTGGCTTCTTTTAGCCGCTCTGTTATTCTTTTCCGTCCCCTGTAAAGGGAGCGCCTGTCTCTTTCTATTTTACATCTACTCCTCCTTTTTCTTAAATGAATAAGCCTTGAGCATACATCGAGTGCCACAGAGTTAATCTGTTCTAGGTATAAGTTGGGATCTGTGTTGCTTAGTCTATCTTCCTAGCTTATATCGTTTAGGACTTGATTTACTTGGTCCCACTTTATGTTATTGTTATTGAAGTTGAATTTAGTGAATGCTCCCTCGTGACTGTCTTGATGCTATGTTAGCAACACTGTCTACTGTCTTGACGCTATGTTAGCAACACTGTCTACTGTCTTGACACTATGTTAGCAACACTGTCTACTGTCTTGATGCTATGTTAGTGTGGCATGCAAAGAGTATGTAACCTTTATTCGGCGCATGTACACACCCTCATTTACAGGCTATCTCCCCCAACCAACGATGGGGCCCCGTCGTTCAACCAGTACCCAGGTTCCAGCCAATGAGAAGATGGTTTTCGCAATAGCAGAGGCTATGTGGGTACCACTATCCTGTCTGCCCTTTTCATTCCCATTCTAGAGCTGGTTGAAGCACGGTCTGCTCTCTAGTGGCTTTTATTCTGCCTTGCTTACCGTGGAGTGCACTAATACCTATCACTGTACATAGTGTATATAGTGTCCATACTTCTGTTCTAAACTGGTGAAGGATAATACAAGTCAAAAGTTTTCTGCTGTTTTTATTTTGCTTTCTTTACACCCAGGATAGCAGGCCATTTGGACTCCTGGGTTGTAATATGGGGGCCTGTCCGGGATCTGGAGCTGGACTTAGAGAAAGAGTTGAGCCTAGGGTGAAGCTGGAAGCAGGAACATTGTGTAGCTTGCTGTCTGGCATTGCATTCAGCTTTGCCAACGCTTTACAAACTTTGTGTGTCAGTTGTTTTGCTATGGTCAGCCTTGCTATTGTGTGATCATTCAACAGCTCGCTACTAGCCTGTTCGGTGTGTGTATTCTGCAATCGTACTGTGCATAGCTAAGCGTATTCTGCAAATAACATGTTACGCTGGGGTATTCTGCAATTTTTCTGTGCATAGCAAATAACTTATACATTGTGGTATGCCACCTAGACGAGTCAGACGTCTGGTGTCGGCATATACTTTGTTTAACTTACTTAAACTGTCCCTACAGTGTTGTTGGCAAATTGCTCGTTCCATTGGCATTGATTACGAACGCACTCTCACAGCTGCGCAACTGTGTTCACTGATCACTGACGAACTTATAGAAGAAGAAAGAGATGGCACATCAGACTCCTCCCTCTATGGGAGTTGGGGAAAAAACTCCTATGTTCTCACAGGAGGAAGATATATCAACGGAGCAAAATCGTCAGTCTAGTGCAGCAGGTGAATCAGTGGTGTTGGCACTTGAGCTAGCAAAAATCAATCTTGAGCAGACTAGGGAACAGAGAGCATTTGCAAAAGAAGAATTTGATAGGGAAAAAGAAAGGAGGCAGTTTTCGCATTCTGTAAATGACTTTAGTTTACAGAAAGCAGTACAGCTTTTTCCCCGCTTCAATGAGGCCGAACCAGAACAATTTTTTGAAGCTTTCGAAAATCAGGCTCGAGCCTTGAGGTGGCCGGAACAGCATTGGGCATCATTGGTTCACACAGCATTGTTTGGTAAGGCACAGGAATTTACGTCAGTGTTAAATGGCGCTGATTTTTCCTATTGTAAAGTAGTGAAGACCACAGTGTTGGGAGCATATACTTATATCCCAGCTAAGTATCGGAAGTTTTTTAAATTAAGCAGGTGACAGCTTGGTCAATCCCTGGTTGATTTTGTGTGACAGCAGACCAAAGCTTTTACCAGCTGGTATAAAGCAAGTGGTGTTGCCACCTTCGATGATCTTGTGCAGCTTATTCTGATTGACAACCTGCTGGAGTCTGTGGGACCAGAGGTTCGAGTCTTTCTGCAGGATCGTGACTTAACCACTGCATTGGAGGCAGCCAGGTTGGCTGATACCTTTGAAACTAACCGCTCCTTGTCCGAGCGGTCCCGTCTCTCTTTTCAACAGCCTGGCATGAGCAGAGATCATCAACCTTGGAGAATGAAGTGCCAGCAGGAGGGAGAACGTCCATGTCAGCCAACTAAGTCACCTGGTGAGCCACGCTTCTCAACTAAGTCACCTGGTGAGCCACGCTTCTCAACTAAGTCACCTGGTGAGCCACGCTTCTCAACTTATGGTCCACCTGGTGAGAGACAAACTACTTAACATGGTGCATCTCGACAACAGTACCCAGAGAGACACCAGCCTGAGCGACACCAGTTGCAATGTCAGCAGGGAGTTAAAGGCAAACCTGTCATCTGCTACATGTGTAACCAAGTAGGTCACATCCGTCCCAACTGCCCCCAAAAACCCCAACCAATTGGGAAAATCTCTAATATCCCTAGTAACATGTCCTTGAAAAAAGTAGAAAAAGGGATGGCCCCTTACTACTGTCAGAGTCTTATTTTCCTTCAGGAAAACTCCAAAACAACTGAAGTGAAAACCTTTAGAGATACTGGAGCATATTGCTCACTTATAAGAGAGGGAATATTACCCCTTTCAAAGAACACTTCCTTGAATTCCTCTGTTTTATTGGAAGCATTTGGAAGAGCTATATCTTCTGTCCCTTCACATAAAATTTATGTACAGTGCAAATATTACACTGGGTACTTGACTGTGGGTGTATCCGAAGGATTCCCCCTGAAAGATGCCATGTTATTACTGGGTAATAACATTACCACTGCTAGTGTATGTCCTGAACCCATAATGATTAATTCTTCCCCGGTGGTGGCCATAACTTGGGCAACATCCCAAGGGTTGTCTGGCGAGAATGTTGACCTATCCTTGGACGACTCCGATCTCGGAATAGCCACATTGTTTTACGAGGAAAACTGGCCAGAGCCTCGTAGATCAAGTGAACAGACCCAGATCATGCCTTCCTATTCCAAGGTTGAAGAATTGCCAGATATCTCTGTTTCCATGCTTGAGGGACTGTCCTTCTGGGAGGAACAACGAAAGGACCATTCTTTAAATTTCGCTTTTCAGGCAGCCATGGGTAAATCCTCTTTGGATCATCCGGTCAAGTATGAACTTAAAAACGACTATTTGATCTGAACTGAGACTGATAAGGAGATAGAGGGCTGGCAATTGTCTGACAGGCTAGTAGTTCCAACAAAGTTTAGACCTCAAATATTAAATATAGCTCATAATACTTCATTAGGAGGTCACTTAGGAATTACTAAAATATTATATAGAATTACAAAAGAATTTTATTGGCCAAAATTAAAGCGGGATGTGAAGAATCATATCCGGTGTTGCTGAGAATGTCAGCAAGTAGGGAAACCTGGACATTCCATTAAACCTGCACCTCTTCAACCTATACCTGCTCATGGAGAACCTTTTGCAGATTTAATTATAGATTGTGTAGGTCCACTACCTAGATCAAAGTCGGGAAATCAGTATTTATTTACCATTATGGATAGAGTAACTAGATACCCTGAAGCAATTCCCATGTGCAGTATTAATACTAAAGCTATTCTTAAAGCTTTACCTAGATTTATTTCTAGTTTTGGCATTCCTAAAACTATTCAAAGCAATCAAGGTACTAACTTCACTGCCAAAGCATTTAGGGAACCATTAACTAGGTTAGGGATAATCCACAACTTATCCACTGCCTATCATCCTCAGTCCCAAGGCGCCTTGGAAAGTTTCCATCAGACGTTAAAAACCATAATGAGAACTTTTTGCATGCATTTTCCTACAGACTGGGATGAATCACTATCTTTGTTGCTGTTCTCAGTACGAGAAACGGTGCAAGAGTCTACCGGGTTTAGTCCGTTTGAGCTGATCTTTAGGCACAATGTACGAGGTCCTCTTCGGGTGCTCAAAGAAGGATGGATGGGAGAAGACGTTAGTTCAACACTCTACAACCCGTCTTCAAGGTTGTAGGTGGCACGTCAGTTAGCCAAGGCTAACTTAAAGGCAGCTCAAAATAAGATGAAACAGAGGTATGACAGAAATGCACAATTCCGCTCCTTCCATCCAGGAGACAAGGTGTTGGTGCAGGAACCTATACCTGGCCACACCTTGAAAGCTAGATTTATGGGACCTATGCAAATTGTAAATTATCTGATGTAAATTATGTGGTATCTCCCCTTGATAAGACCTCGAAAACTAAAACTTACCACATTAATGAATTGAAATCTTTTTATACACCAGATAAAGTCCCAGTAATGACTCTGTCCTCTTCCTCTGAGGACGACTCTGACTCTTTGCACTCTATTTCTGAAATTAATGTTAAACTTCCAAACTCTGTCCTCCTCAAGGACCCTAGCCCTTTAATGGTGGGGCTGTCTGAAACTCAAGCAACAAGTTTAACTGCGCTTCTACAGTCATACCCAGATATTTTTTCGGATGTGCTGAAAAAATGTACGTTAGGTTATCATGATGTAGATGTGGGAAACTCTAAACCTATTAAACTCTCCCCCTACAGAGCTAATCCTGAAAAGCAGAGACTACTTCAGCAGGAAGTAGAATTTCTGTTAGAGCATGGTTTAGTGGAGGAGTCTAGTCCATTGGCTTCACCGTGCATCCTTGTTAAAAAAGCTGATGGAGGGTTTTGTATGTGTACAGACTACCGTAAGGTGAATGAGGTCACAATCACAGATGCTTACCCTCTTCCTCGTCTGGATGACATAATCGACTTTGTGGGTAAGGCTACTTTTGTATCCAAGTTAGATCTCCTTAAAGGTTACTATCAGGTACCTTTGACGGGTAAGGTGAAGGAAATCTCTGCCTTCGTAATTCCAGGTCATTATCAATATACAGTTACCCCCTTCGGAATGAAAAACTCCCCCTCTTCATTCCAGAAACTTATCCATCAGGCTATTAAAGGACTTGAAAGGCACGGCAGCGTACCTGGATGATATTGTTGTGGTGTCTGATACTTGGAATCAACGCCTATTTAGACTTAAGGCTCTTTTTGAGACCTTTCAGAGTTCCCATTCAACTGTTAATTTATCTAAGTCTTCCTTTGGCCAGGCCACTGTCACTTTTCTAGGCTATGAAGTAGGTAGTGGTAAAGTTGCTCCTAAACTTGCTAAAGTTCTTGCCATTAAAGATTACCCAGTTCCACATGATAGGAAATCTAACGTTTCCTAGGCATGATAGGATTGTACAGAAGATTCTGTAAGAATTTTTCAGACATTGTAGCCCCTCTTACCTCTCTTACCAGTCACAAAGTTCCCTTTAATTGGATCCCAGAATGTCAAAGTGCTTTTGATAAAGCAAAAAGATTACTTTGTATTGCACCCATTCTTTTGTCTCCAGACTTCTCCAAACCTTTTTCATTACAGGTTGATGCTTGTGAGTCTGGGGTTGGGGCAGTACTGTTGCAAACGGGGCCAAGGAGTTGCAGCCTGTAGCCTTTTTTTCGGCCAAGTTCCAGCCACATCAGAGGGCTTACTTTACCATTGAAAAAGAAGCCCTCGCGCTGGTACTGGCTTTGGAGCACTTTGATGTTTATGTGGGACAAACTTCGCAGTTGCTCACTGTCTACAGTGATCACAATCCTCTAGTATATCTCCAAACCATGAAGAACCACAACACAAGGCTCATGCGATGGACGATAAGACTGCAACCATATTTTCTGAGAATTGTACATATTGCCAGCAAAGAAAATATGTTGGCAGACTCTTTATCAAGAGTCTAACAATATTATTTATAATAATTATATATTAGGTTAAGATGTGTTAGGTTACTTGTGGTAACCCCTTCCAAGCTCTTTTTTTTATCCCCTGGTGTGGGTTTTTTTTTTTTAGTGAGGGGATGCGAGCTAACGTCTACCCGTGTCTTGGACCTAAGCTAGCCCGACTGTCTGCTGTCTCGCTCTCAGTTTAGGGTTTGGCTTTTTGTCATGAGAAAAGCTGAACTCTAAGAGTTGGATGGTTGAGAGGAAAGGCGGTCCCATTATTTTGTGCCATGGCCGCACAGTTACCACTGGGAGGTGGGAGCCTAATCCTGAGCCTTCTCGGGGTGGGGGTGTGGCATGCAAAGAGTACATAACCTTTATTCGGCACATGTACACACCCTCATTTACAGGCTATCTCCCCAACCAGCGAACCAGGTGACTGAGGGTTGACGATGGGGCCCAGTCGTTCAACCAGTACCCAGGTTCCAGCCAATGAGAAGATGGTTTTGGCAATTGCAGAGGTTATGTGGGTACCACTATCCTGTTTGCCCTTGTTATTCCCATTCTAGAGCTGGTTGAAGCACGGTCTGCTCTCTAGTGGCTTCTATTCTGCCTTGCTTAACGTGGAGTGCACTAATACCTATCACTGTACATAGTGTATATACTTCTGTTCTAAATTGGTGAAGGATAATACAAGTCAAAAGTTTTCTGCTGTGTTTATTTTGCTCCCTTTACACCCAGGATAACAGGCCATTTGGACTCCTTGGTTGTAATAGTTAGCAACACTGTCTACTGTCTTGACGCTATGTTAGCAACACTGTCTACTGTCTTGATGCTATGTTAGCAACACTGTCTACTGTCTTGACGCTATGTTAGCAACACTGTCTACTGTCTTGACGCTATGTTAGCAACACTGTCTACTGTCTTGACGCTATATTAGCAGCACTGTCTACTGTCTCATTTTAGTATTCCTGCTAGCATTAATGTCTACTGTCTCTAGTGTCCTTGCTAGAAGTATTGTCTCACTCTAGGGTTCCTGCTAGCACTGTCTCACTCTAGGGTTCCTGCTAGCACTACTGTCTAGGTCTCACTCTAGTGTTCCTGCTAGCACTACTGTCTACAGTCTCACTCTAGTGCTCCTCCTAGCACTACTGTCTCCTGTTTCACTCAAATGCTCCTGCTAGCACTACTGTCTACAGTCTCACTCTAGTGTTACTGCTAGCACTAATGTCTACTGTCTCACTCTAGCGTTCCTCCTAGTACTACTGTTTATTGTTTCACTCTATTGTTCCTGCTAACACTACTGTTTCACTCTAGTGTTCCTGCTAGCACTACTGTCTACTGTCTCACTCTAGTCTATTACTGTCTACTGTCTCACTTTAGGGTTTCTGTTAACCCTACTGTGTACTGTCTCACTCAAGAGTTCCTGCTAGTCCTACTATCTACTGTCTCACTCTAGTGTTCTTACTAGCACTAATGTCTACCGTCTCACTCAAGTGTTCCTGCTAGCACTACTGTCTCACTCTAGTGTTCTTGCTAGCACTAATGTCTACTGTCTCACTCAAGTGTTCCTGCTAGCACTACTGTCTACTGTCTCACTTCAGGGTTCCTGTTAACCCTACTGTCTACTATCTCATTCTAGGGTTCCTGCTAGCCCTACTGTCTACTGCCTCACTCTAGATTTCCTGCTAGCTCTACTGTCTCACTCTAGGGTTCCTGCTAGCACTACTGTCTACTGCCTCACTCTAGGGTTCCTGCTAGCACTACTGTCTACTGCCTCACTCTAGGGTTCCTGCTAGCACTACTGTCTACTGCCTCACTCTAGGGTTCCTGCTAGCACTACTGTTTACTGCCTCACTCTAGGATTCCTGCTAGCCCTACTGCCTACTACCTCATTCTAGTGTTCTTGCTAGTCCTACTGTCTACTGTCTCACTCAAGTGTTCCTGCTAGCACTACTGTCTACTGCCTCACTCTAGATTTCCTGCTAGCTCTACTGTTTCACTCTAGGGTTCCTGCTAGCACTACTGTTTACTGCCTCACTCTAGGATTCCTGCTAGCCCTACTGTCTACTACCTCATTCTAGTGTCCCTGCTAGCCCTACTGCCTACTGTCTCACTCCACGGTTCCTGTTATCTCTACTGTCTACTGTCTCACTCTAGTGTTCCAGCTAGCACTAATGTCTACTGTGTGACTCTAGCACTCCAGCTAGTACTACTGTCTACTGTCTCACTCTAGGGTTTATGCTAGCCCTATTGTCTACTGTCTCACACTAAGGTTCCTGCTAGCACTACTGTCTACTTTCTCACTCTAGGGTTCCTGCTAGCACTACTGTCTACTGTCTCACTCTAGGGTTCCTGCTAGCTCTACTGTCTCACACTAGGGTTCCTGGATGCATTACTGTCTACTGTCTCACTCTAGGGTTCCTGCTAGCTCTACTGTCTCACACTAGGGTTCCTGCTAGCACTAGTGTCTGTCTCACTCTAGGGTTCCTGCTAGTACTAGTGTCTACTCTCTCACTCATGGGTTCCTGTTAGCCTTACTGTCTACTATCTGACTCTAGTGTTCCTGCTAGTTTTACTATCTACTGTGTCACATAAGAACATAAGAAGGAACACTGCAAGAAGCCTACTGACCCATGCGGAACAGGTCCATGTCCCCCCCCCGATTAGACCAATGAACCCCCCCCGGATTAGACCAATGAACCCCCCCCCCGGGATTAGCCCAATGATCCACCCAGTCTGGTCACCTCCACTCAAGGAAGGAGCACGGCACCAGACCCAGCAGCACATGCTAGTCAGGTCCAACTCAACCCATCCACACCACTAATGTATTTATCTAACCTATTTTTAAAACTGCACAACGTTTTAGCCTCAATAACTGTACTCGGGAGTTTGTTCCACTCATCCACTACTCTATTACTAAACCAGTGCTTTCCTATATCCTTCCTGAATCTGAATTTTTCCAACTTGAAACCATTGCTGCGAGTCCTGTCTTGGCTGGACATTTTCAGCACGCTATTTACATCCCCTTTATTTATTCCTGTTTTCCATTTATACACCTCTATCATATCCTCCCTAATTCTACGCCTTTCGAGCGAGTGCAGATTCAGGGCCTCAGTCTATCCTCATAGGGAAGATTTCTGATACATGGGATCAACTTTGTCATCCTCCTCTGTACGTTTTCCAGAGCATTTATATCCATTCTGTAATACTGTGACCAGAACTGTGCAGCATAGTCTAAATGAGGCCTAACCAAGGATATATAGAGTTGAAGAACAACCTGAGGACTTCTATTATTTATACTTCTAGATGTGAAGCCAAGAATTCTGTTAGCTTTATTGTGAACACTAATGCACTGTTGTCTTGGTTTTAAATTACTGCTAACCAGAACTCCTAAATCCTTTTCGCAATCAGTAGTATTAAGATCTACATTATTTAGTTTATATGTGGCATGGTTATTTAACTGTCCAACATTTAGAACTTTGCATTTGTCAATATTAAACTGCATCTGCCACTTCTCCGACCATTGTATCAGTGTATTCAAATCATCCTGGAGTGCTCTAGTGTCATCATTAGAATGAATTGGACGCCCTATTTTGGTGTCATCAGCAAATTTGCTTATGTCGCTATTTATTCCCTCATCTATGTCGTTTATGTAAAATGTGAACAGCAACGGGCCCAACACTGACCCCTGAGGAACACCGCTTGTGACGTGCCCCCATTCTGATTTCTCCCCATTTATGCAAACTCTCTGCTGCCTATTTGTCAGGCATGCCTCTACCCAGGAAAAAATTTCTCCTTCTATTACGTGTGCCTTAAGTTTCCTCAATAGCCTCTGGTGTGGAACTCTATCGAAAGCCTTACTGAAGTCCATATACACAATATCATATTCATTACCATGATCTACCTCCTCAAATACCTTAGTGAAAAAAAGTTAGTAAATTCGTAAGACAGGAACGCCCCTTTGTAAAACCATGTTGAGATTCATTAATCAGTCTGTGTCTGTCAAGATGGCTATGAATTGCTTCGGCAATTGATTCCATAAATTTTTCCACTATTGGTCTATAGTTCGAAGCCAAGGACCTGTCACCTGCCTTGTAAATAGGTATTACATTTGCCATTTTCCACTTATCAGGCACTATGCCAGTTTGTAGAGATATGTTAAAAAGATTAGCCAAAGGTATGCTAAGTTCCTCTTTACATTCCTTATACAACCTTGCAAACAGTTCATCAGGACCTGGGGATTTGTTAGGTTTTAGTTTCTCTATTTGTCTGAGGACCATGTCACTAGTTACCGCAATCGTACATAGTTTATCATCCTGTTCTACATAATCTATTATTTCAGGAATATCGCTAGTATTTTCCTGGGTGAAAACTGAGAGGAAGTAGGTATTGAGAATTTCACACATATCCTTATCACTGTCAGTGATCTGACCTGAGTTATTCTTAAGTGGGCCAATCTTGTCCCTAATCTTACTTCTGTATATCTGAAAGAACTCTTTAGGGTTAGTCTTTGAATCCCTTGCGACCTTAGCCTCATAATCCCTTTTTGCTTTTCTTATTCATTTCTTTGTCTCTTTAATTGAATATATTGATTTCTTAACTGCCCATCCCCTCTTTTGATACGCCTATATATGCCTCTCTTTTGACCAATGAGATGTTTTAATCTATTGTTCATCCATTTGGGATCATTTTTGTTAGATCTAATTTCCCTACTCGGAACAAAAGTTGTCTGGGCAGCTAGAACTATGCTCTGAAAAACGTCATATTGGCAACCAAGATCACCTACCTGACCCATAGTCAGGACATCCCAATTTAGCCCACCCAGGTAATTTTTCAGTCCCATGAAATCGGCCAAGCGAAAATCTGGGACAGAGATTTGATTGCAGTTATCTGGGTAATTCCATGATATATTGAAACTAAGTCAAGCAGATTGTTTCCTCTAGTTGGTTCTGTCACAACCTGTTCTAAAAAGCAATCCTGAACCGTATCAAGAAAGTCACTAGACTCAAGATTTCCTGTCATATTGTTCCAATCAATTTGTCTAAAGTTAAAATTTCCCATTATCACAACATTTTCATATCTAGATGACTTATGAATTTCGTCCCATAACAGCTTACTGCACTCCCTATCAAGGTTTGGGGGCCTATAAATCACACCCAAAATTAATTTGTCACGTCCCTCGAGAAACTGTAGCCAAACAGATTCTGTGTTCGATGTTTCTAATCTTATATCATGTCTATGACAATTTAAATTTTCTCTGACAGACATCGCCACTCCACCACCCTTCCTGCTGACCCTATCAGCGTGGAATAATTTATAACCCTGTATGTTGCATTCAGAAGGCATTTCTCTATCTTTAAGGTTGAACCAGGTCTCTGTTATACCAATAATATCTATATTACCTACACTTGCAAGTAATCTTAGCTCATCTATCTTATTTCTTAGACTCCTACTATTAGTATAGTAAACCTTAAGGGAGCCAGTCACTCGCTGCCCTCTACTATCTCTCTTTGTTTGTTGATCAATTGATTTGCCATTGCTAGCAACTGTATTTTGAATATTTTCTTTTAAACATATCCCTGAGGTATCCCGGTAATAACTGATGTTTTTAACCCTAATGCTGCAGCCTGATTGTTTCCCACAAACACCCATACCTCTATAATCTATCAGCTTAAAGTCCTAAACAAGCCATCAATTACCCTCTCAACTGAATTGGCTAATACAACCACTCCATCCCCAGAGAGATGAACCCCATCCCTTGCATACATATCACGTTTGCCAAAGAATAGGTCCCAGTTATCAATGAATGGGATTGCAAGTTCCTTGCAGTACCTGTCTAGCCAGCAATTTATACCAATTGCCCTAGACATCCATTCATTGCCCACTCCTTTTCTAGGCAAGATGCTACATATGACTGGGATCCCTCCCTTAGACCTAACTACTTTTATGGTTGACCTGTACTTATCCAGCAGCTCCTCTCTCCTGCCCTTCCCAATGTCATTACCCCCAGCACTAAGACAGATAATGGGCTTGTTCCTATTACCTGCCATAATATTATCCAACCTGCTGACTATGTCACCAACACCAGCTCCAGGAAGACACACTCTCTGTCTGACCTTTCTGTCTCTGTTACAAAATGCACGGTCCATATATCTTACCCGAGAATCGCCTACTATTAAAATATTCTTACCTTGATTAGCAGGGGAATCAGTGGTACCTTCAACCTCACTAACCACTGAAGTACATTCGTCTTGGAGAACAGAGAATCGATTTCCTACCTTCACATCTCTATTAACTCTCCTCAACTTCCTTCTTCCTGAACTGTGAACCACTTGCCACTTAAAGTGGCTGCCACTATCACTGCTTGTGACCATTTCCTCCTTACCAGCTAAATCCTTCTCACACTCACTCCCAAACTCATCTATGTGAAGCTTCAGCTTCCTATTTTCCTCCTGAAGAAGTAGAATCTCCTTCTTCAACACTTGAACCTGAGATTCTAAAGCACTACAACAAGCCATGGTGCTTGGTAACAGCCCACGCTAACTCCCAAGAGCTTAGGCAGGTATGACCGCAGGTGACCACTGACCTCAGCACACTCTAGTGTTCTTGCTAGCACTACTGTCTACTGTCTCACTCTAGGGTTCCTGTTAGCCCTACTGTCTACTGTCTTGCTTCAGGGTTCCTGTTAACCCTACTGTCTACTCTCTCACTCAAGGGTTCCTGTTAACCCTACTGTCTGTCTGACTCTCGTGTTCCCGCTAGAACTACTGTCTACTATCTCACCCTAGGATTCCTGTTAGCCCTACTGTCTAACTTCAGGGCTCCTGCTAGCACTACTGTCTACTGTCTCAAGTGTTCCTACTAGCACTATTGTCTACTGTCTCACTCTAGGGTTCCTGTTAGCCCTACTGTCTACTGTCTCACTTCAGTGTTCCTGTTAACTCTACTTTCTACTCTCTCAATCAAGGGTTCCTGTTAGCTCTACTGTCTACTGTCTAACTCCAGGGCTCCTGCTAGCACTACTGTCTACTCTCTCAATCCAGTGTTCCTGCTAGTCCTACTGTCTACTGTCTCACTCTAGGGTTCTTGCTAGCACTATTGTCTATTGTTTCACTGTAGTATTCCTGTTAGCCCTACTAACTCCAGGGCTCCTGCTAGCAGTACTATTTACTGTCTCATTCTAGGGTTCCTGCTAGCCCTACTGTCTACTGCCTCACTCTAGATTTCCTGCTAGCTCAACTGTCTCACTCTAGGGTTGCTGCTAGCACTACTGTCTACTTTGTCACTATAGGGTTCTTGCTAGCTCTACTGTCTACTGTCTCGTCCTAGTGTTCTTGCTAGTCCTACTGTCGACTGTCTCACGCCAGTGTTCCTGCTAGCCCTACTGTCTACTGTCTCACTCTAGGGTTCCTGCTTGCACTACTGTCTACTGTTTCACTGTAGGGTTCCTGTTAGCCCTACTAACTCTAGGGCTCCTGCTAGCAATAGTGTCTGTCTCAGTCTAGGGTTTCTGCTAGCCCTACTGTCTACTGCCTCACTCTAGGGTTGCAGTTAGCACCACTGTCTTCTTTCTTACTCTAGGGCTCCTGCTAGCATTACTGTCTACTCTCTCACTAGTGTTCCAGCTAGCACTAATATCTACTGTCTCACTCTAGTACTCCAGCTAGCTCTACTGTCTCACTCTAGGGTTCCTGCTAGCTCTACTGTCTCACTCTAGGGCTCCTGCTAGCACTACTGGTTACTGTCTCACTCTAGGGATCCTGCTAGCACTACTGTCTACTATCTCACTCTAGGGTTCCTGCTAGCACTAATATCTACTGTCTCACTCTAGGGTTCCTGCTAGCACTACTGTCTACTGTCTCACTCTAGTGTTCCTGCTAGAACTGTCTCACTCTAGGGTTCCTGCTAGCACTAATGTTTACTGTCTCACTCTAGTGTTCCTGCTAGAACTGTCTCACTCTAGGGCTCCTGTTAGCTCTACTGTCTACTGTCTCACTCTAGGGCTCCTGCTAGCTCTACTGTCTACTGTCTCACTCTAGGGTTCCTGCTAGCAATACGGACTACTGTCTCACTCTATGATTCCTGCTAGCACTACTCTCAGTCTAGGGTTCCTGCTAGCACAACTTTCTACTGTCTCACTCTAGGGTTCGTGCCAGCACTGTCTCGCTCTAGGGTTCCTGCTAGCACTGTCTCACACCAGGGTTCCTGCTAGCACTACTGTCTCACTCAAGGGTTCCTGCTAGCACTACTGTCTCACTCAAGGGTTCCTGCTAGCACTACTGTCTCACTCAAGGGTTCCTGCTAGCACTACTGTCTCACTCAAGGGTTCCTGCTAGCACTACTGTCTCACTCAAGGGTTCCTGCTAGCACTACTGTCTCAGCACTACTGTCTCACTCAAGGGTTCCTGCTAGCAATACTGTCTCACTCAAGGGTGACTTAAGAAATCGTAATGACACGGGGTTCCTGCTAGCACTACTGTCTCACTCAAGGGTTCCTGCTAGCACTACTGTCTCACTCAAGGGTTCCTGCTAGCACTACTGTCTCACTCAAGGGTTCCTGCTAGCACTACTGTCTCACTCAAGGGTTCCTGCTAGCACTACTGTCTCACTCAAGGGTTCCTGCTAGCACTACTGTCTCACTCAAGGGTTCCTGCTAGCACTACTGTCTCACTCAAGGGTTCCTGCTAGCACTACTGTCTCACTCAAGGGTTCCTGCTAGCACTACTGTCTCACTCAAGGGTTCCTGCTAGCACTACTGTCTCACTCAAGGGTTCCTGCTAGCAATACTGTCTCACTCAAGGGTTCCTGCTAGCAATACTGTCTCACTCAAGGGTTCCTGCTAGCACTACTGTCTCACTCAAGGGTTCCTGCTAGCACTACTGTCTCACTCAAGGGTTCCTGCTAGCATTACTGTCTCAAGGGTTCCTGCTAGCACTACTGTCTCACTCTAGGGTTCCTGTTTCACATTTAAGTCTATCTCTGGGTTGACCACTACAATGACCCTCATGTAGAAGATAGACTTTAAACCCCATTAACCAACTAACCAGTCTAAATGACCTTCGTGTAGTAGACTTTAAATTCCATTAACAAACTAACCGCCTTAATGACCCTCTTGTAGTAGACAGACTTTAAACTTCATTAACCAATCGTCTTAATGACCCTGGTGTAGTAGACTTTAAACCCCATTAACCTACCAAAAAGTCCTAATGACCCTGGTGTAGTAGACTTTAAACCCCATTAACCTACCAAAAAGTCCTAATGACCCTGGTGTAGTAGACTTTAAACCTAACAAAACACACAATTCTATGGTTGGAACAATTCAAAGTGGTCCTGGACCACTGTAACTGAGGTAGTTATTGGAGGGATCACTGATAGTGGTCCTGGACCACTGTGAGGTAGTTATTGGAGGGATCACTGACAGTGGTCCCGGACCACTGTAACTGAGGTAGTTATTGGAGGGATCACTGATAGTGGTCCTGGACCACTGTGAGGTAGCTATTGAAGGGATCACCGACAATGGTCCTGGACCACTATAACTGAGGTGGTTATTGAAGGGATCACTGACAGTGGTCCTGAACCACTATAACTGCAGTAGTTATTGAAGGGATCACTGACAGTGGTCCTGAACCACTATAACTGCAGTAGTTATTGAAGGGATCACTGACAGTGGTCCTGAACCACTATAACTGCAGTAGTTATTGAAGGGATCACTGACAGTGGTCCTGAACCACTATAACTGCAGTAGTTATTGAAGGGATCACTGACAGTGGTGCTGGACCACTGTAGCTGAGGTAGTTATTGGAGGAATCACTGACAGTGGTCCTGGACCACTATAACTGGAGTAGTTATTGGAGGGATCAATGACAGTGGTCCTGGACCACTGTAGCTGAAGTAGTTATTGGAGGAATCACAGACAGTGGTCCTGGACCACTGTAGCTGAGGTAGTTATTGGAGGAATCACTGACAGTGGTCCTGGACCACTATAACTGCAGTAGTTATTGGAGGGATCACTGACAGTGGTCCCGGACCACTAAAACTGCAGTTATTGGAGGGATCACTGACAGTGGTCCTGGACCACTATAACTGCAGTAGTTATTGGAGGGATCACTGACAGTGGTCCTGGACCACTATAACTGCAGTAGTTATTGGAGGGATCACTGACAGTGGTCCTGGACCACTATAACTGCAGTAGTTATTGGAGGGATCACTGACAGTGGTCCTGGACCACTATAACTGCAGTAGTTATTGGAGGGATCACTGACAGTGGTCCTGGACCACTATAACTGCAGTAGTTATTGGAGGGATCACTGACAGTGGTCCTGGACCACTATAACTGCAGTAGTTATTGGAGGGATCACTGACAGTGGTCCTGGAACACTTACGACTGGACTAGGTACTTGATGGCACAGGTGCATGGCAACGTTTTGGCAATGGTCCGTAGCACTAGTCTGTCACTGCTCTGTAGTACTGGTTCCTAGCACTGCTCCGTAGCAATGGTCCGTGGCACTGGTCCGTGGCACTGGTCCGTGACACTGGTCTAGCACTGGTCCGTAGCACTGGTCCGTGGCGTCCCAGTGTTGCTAGGCAACGGGTAAACAGGAGTGCCAACAGGAATGCCACGGACAAAAGGTTGAAAGTCCAATCTAATTACCTACTGAACCAACCCTTATGTCGCTATATATATACTGAGAGGTGTATATGTCAGTGTATATACACTGAGAGGTGTATATGTCAGTGAATATGTATATACAGAGACGTGTGTGTGTCAGTGTATATACACAGAGGTGTATATGTCAGTATATATACACTGAGAGGTGTATATGTCAGTGTATATACACTGAGAGGTGTATATGTCAGTGTATATACACTGAGAGGTGTATATGTCAGTGTATATACACTGCGAGGTGTATATGTCAGTATATATACACTGAGAGGTGTATATGTCAGTATACATACACTGAGAGGTGTATATGTCAGTATATATACACTGAGAGGTGTATATGTCTGTGTACATACACTGAGAGGTGTATATGTCAGTATATATACACTGAGAGGTGTATATGTCAGTATACATACACTGCGAGGTGTATATGTCAGTATATATACACTGAGAGGTGTATATGTCTGTGTACATACACTGAGAGGTGTATATGTCAGTATATATACACTGAGAGGTGTATATGTCTGTGTACATACACTGAGAGGTGTATGTCAGTGTATATACACTGAGAGGTGTATGTCAGTGTATATACACTGAGAGGTGTATATGTCAGTATATATACACTGAGAGGTGTATGTCAGTGTATATACTCTGAGAGGTGTATGTCAGTGTATATACACTGAGAGGTGTATGTCAGTGTATATACACTGAGAGGTGTATGTCAGTGTATATACACTGAGAGGTGTATGTCAGTGTATATACACTGAGAGGTGTATGTCAGTGTATATACTCTGAGAGGTGTATGTCAGTGTATATACACTGAGAGGTGTATGTCAGTGTATATACACTGAGAGGTGTATGTCAGTGTATATACACTGAAAGGTGTATATGTCAGTGCATATACACTGAGAGGTGTATGTCAGTGTATATACACTGAGAGGTGTATGTCAGTATATATACACTGAGAGGTGTATATGTCAGTATATATACACTGAGAGGTGTATATGTCAGTATATATACACTGAGAGGTGTATATGTCAGTATATATACACTGAGAGGTGTATATGTCAGTATATATACACAGAGGTGTATATGTCAGTATATATACTCTGAGAGGTGTATATGTCAGTATATATACACTGAGAGGTGTATATGTCAGTATATATACACTGAGAGGTGTATATGTCAGTATATATACACTGAGAGGTGTATATGTCAGTATATATACACTGAGAGGTGTATGTCAGTATATATACACTGAGAGGTGTATGTCAGTATATATACACTGAGAGGTGTATATGTCAGTATATATACGCTGAGAGGTGTATGTCAGTATGTATACACTGAGAGGTGTATGTCAGTATATATACACTGAGAGGTGTATGTCAGTATATATACACTGAGAGGTGTATGTCAGTGTATATACACTGAGGTACACAGAGAGGGAGAAGGTGTAACGGAAGGGGGTGGGAGGGACTGGGAGGAAATGGAGGGGGAGGGATGAGAAGGAGGGGGAAGGGTGAGGCAGGGGGCGGTCTGAGAGGGCGGGATGAGGGAGGGGGAGGAATGAGAGGGAGGGATGAGAGGGAGGGGGAGGAGTGAGGGAGGGGGGAGGGATAGAGGGAGGGGAGGGATGGGAAGGGCTGAGAGGGAGGGGGAGAGCTGAGAGGGAGGGGGAGGGCTGAGAGGGAGGGGGAGGGATGGCAGGGAGGGAGAGGGCTGAGAGGGAGGGGGAAGGATGAGAGGGAGGGGGAGGGATGAGAGGGGGAAGGGGGAAATAGGAAGGAGGGGCAATATTGAACAACTCTTATCTTATGAATAACTTAGAATGGCCCTACACAGTGCCAGACAGTGTCAGTCAGTGCCAGACAGCGTCAGTCAGTGCCAGACAGTGTCAGTCATTGCCAGAGTGTCAGTCAGTGCCAGACAGTGTCAGTCATTGCCAGTGTCAGTCATTGCCAGACAGTGTCAGCCATTGCCAGACAGTGTCAGTCATTGCCAGACAGTGTCAGTCAGTGCCAGACAGTGTCAGTCATTGCCAGACAGTGTCAGTCATTGCCAGACAGTGTCAATCATTGCCAGACAGTGTCAGTCATTGCCAGACAGTGTCAATCATTGCCAGACAGTGTCAGCCATTGCCAGACAGTGTCAGTCATTGCCAGACAGTGTCAGTCAGTGCCAGACAGTGTCAGTCATTGCCAGACAGTGTCAGTCATTGCCAGACAGTGTCAGTCATTGCCAGACAGTGTCAATCATTGCCAGACAGTGTCAGCCATTGCCAGACAGTGTCAGCCATTGCCAGACAGTGTCAGTCATTGCCAGACAGTGTCAGTCAGTGCCAGACAGTGTCAGTCATTGCCAGACAGTGTCAGTCAGTGCCAGACAGTGTCAGTCATTGCCAGACAGTGTCAGTCATTGCCAGACAGTGTCAGTCATTGCCAGACAGTGTCAGTGCCATACAGTGTCAGTCAGTGCCAGTGTCAGTCATTGCCAGATAGTGTCAGTCAGTGCCAGACAGTGTCAATCATTGCCAGACAGTGTCAGCCATTGCCAGACAGTGTCAGTCATTGTCAGACAGTGTCAGTGCCATACAGTGTCAGTCAGTGCCAGTGTCAATCATTACCAGATAGTGTCAGTCATTGCCAGACAGTGTCAGTCATTGCCAGTGTCAGTCATTGCCAGTGTCAGCCGTTGCCAGACAGTGTCAGTCATTGCCAGTGTCAGTCATTGCCAGACAGTGTCAGTCATTGCCAGACAGTGTCAGTCATTGCCAGACAGTGTCAGTCATTGCCAGACAGTGTCAGTCAGTGCCAGTGTCAGTCAGTGCCAGACAGTGTCAGTCATTGCCAGACAGTGTCAGTCATTGCCAGAGTGTCAGTCATTGCCAGACAGTGTCAGTCATTGCCTCACAGTGTCATCATTGCCAGACAGTGTCAGTCATTGCCAGACAGTGTCAGTCATTGCCAGACAGTGTCAGTCATTGCCAGACAGTGTCAGTCATTGCCAGACAGTGTCAGTCATTGCCAGACAGTGTCAGTCATTGCCAGACAGTGTCAGTCAGTGCCAGACAGTGTCAGTCATTGCCAGACAGTGTCAGTCATTGCCAGTGTCAGTGCCAGTGTCAGTCATTGCCAGATAGTGTCAGTCAGTGCCAGTGTCAATCATTGCCAGACAGTGTCAGTCATTGCCAGACAGTGTCAGTCTTTGCCAGACAGTGTCAGTCATTGCCAGACAGTGTCAGTCATTGCCAGACAGTGTCAGTCATTGCCAGAGTGTCAGTCATTGCCAGACAGTGTCAGTCATTGCCAGACAGTGTCAGTCATTGCCTCACAGTGTCATCATTGCCAGACAGTGTCAGTCATTGCCAGACAGTGTCAGTCATTGCCAGACAGTGTCAGTCATTGCCAGACAGTGTCAGTCATTGCCAGACAGTGTCAGTCATTGCCAGACAGTGTCAGTCAGTGCCAGACAGTGTCAGTCATTGCCAGACAGTGTCAGTCATTGCCAGTGTCAGTGCCAGTGTCAGTCATTGCCAGATAGTGTCAGTCAGTGCCAGACAGTGTCAATCATTGCCAGACAGTGTCAGCCATTGCCAGACAGTGTCAGTCATTGTCAGACAGTGTCAGTGCCATACAGTGTCAGTCATTGCCAGTGTCAGTCATTGCCAGATAGTGTCAGTCATTGCCAGACAGTGTCAGTCATTGCCAGACAGTGTCAGTCATTGCCAGACAGTGTCAGGCATTGCCAGACAGTGTCAGTCATTGCCAGACAGTGTCAGTCATTGCCAGACAGTGTCAGTCATTGCCAGAGTGTCAGTCTTTGCCAGACAGTGTCAGTCATTGCCAGACAGTGTCAGTCATTGCCAGACAGAGTCAGTCATTGCCAGACAGCGTCAGTCAATGCCAGACAGATCATTGCCAGACAGTGTCAGTCATTGCCAGTGTCAGTCATTGCCAGACAGTGTCAGTCATTGCCAGACAGTGTCAGTCATTGCCAGACAGTGTCAGTCAGTGCCAGACAGTGTCAGTGCCAGACAGTGTCAGTCAGTGCCAGACAGTGTCAGTCATTGCCAGACAGTGTCAGTCATTGCCAGACAGTGTCAGTCATTGCCAGACAGTGTCAGCCATTGCCAGACAGTGTCAGTCATTGCCAGACAGCGTCAGTCATTGCCTCACAGTGTCAGTCATTGCCAGACAGTGTCAGTCATTGCCAGACAGTGTCTGTCATTGCCAGACAGTGTCAGTCATTGCCAGACAGTGTCAATCATTGTAAGACAGTGTCAGTCATTGCCAGACAGTGTCAGTCTTTGCCAGACAGTGTCAGTCACTGCCAGACAGTGTCAGTCATTGCCAGTGTCAGCCATTGCCAGACAGTGTCAGTCATTGCCAGACAGTGTCAGCCATTGCCAGACAGTGTCAGTCATTGCCAGACAGTATCAGCCATTGCCAGACAGTGTCAGTCATTGCCAGACAGTGTCAGTCATTGCCAGACAGTGTCAGTCATTGCCAGTGTCAGCTATTGCCAGACAGTGTCAGTCATTGCCAGACAGTGTCAGCTATTGCCAGACAGTGTCAGCCATTGCCAGACAGTGTCAGTCATTGCCAGTGTCAGCCATTGCCAGACAGTGTCAGCTATTGCCAGACAGTGTCAGTCATTTCCAGACAGTGTCAGCCATTGCCAGACAGTGTCAGTCATTGACAGTGTCAGCTATTGCCAGACAGTGTCAGCCATTTCCAGTGTCAGCCATTGCCAAACACTGACAGCCATTGCCAGTGTCAGCCATTGCCAGACAGTGACAGCCATTGCCAGACAGTGTCAGTCATTGCCAGACAGCGTTAGCAATTGCCAGAGAGTGTCAGCCATTGCCAGACAGTGTCAGCCATTGCCAGACAGTGTCAGCCATTGCCAGACAGCGTCAGTCATTGCCAGACAGTGTCAGCCATTGCCAGACAGTGTCAGCCATTGCCAGACAGTGACAGCCATTGCCAGTGTCAGTCATTGCCAGACAGTGTCAGGCATTGCCAGACAGTGTTAGCCATTGCCAGACAGTGTCAGCCATTGCCAGACAGTGTCAGCCATTGCCAGACAGTGTCAGTCTTTGCCAGAGAGTGTCAGCCATTGCCAGACAGTGTCAGCCATTGCCAGACAGCGTCAGTCATTGCCAGACAGTGTCAGCCATTGCCAGACAGTGTCATCCATTATCAGACAGTGAAAGACAGTGTCACTGTCAATGTTAGACAGTACCAGTGTCAGTCATTGTCAGATAGTGTCAGTCATTTTCAGTGTCAGTCATTGTCAGACAGTGAAAGACAGTGTCACTGTTAGTCATTGTCAGACAGTACCAGACAGTGTCAGTCATTGCCAGTGTCAGTCATTGCCAGACAGAGTCAGTCACTGCCAGACAGTGTCAGTCATTGCCAGACAGTGTCAGTCATTGCCAGACAGTGTCAGTCATTGCCAGACAGTGTCAGTCATTGCCAGACAGTGAAAGACAGTGTCAGTCACTGTCAATTTTCAGACAGTGTCAGTCACTGCCAGACAGTATCAATCATTGCCAGTGTCAGTCGCTGTCAGTGACAGAAAATGTCAGTCATTTCCAGACAGCGCCAGTGTCAGTGATTGTAAGCCATTACTACATAGTGCCAGTCATTGCCAGAAGGTGCCAGTCATTGCCAGTGCCAGTGTCAGTCAATGCCAGTCATTACTAGATAGTGCCAGTCAATGCCAGTGTCAGTCACTGTCAGAGTGCCAGTCATTCCCACAGTGCCAGTCACTGCAAGACAGTGTCAGTGTAAGTCACTGCCAGGCAGCACCAGTCATTGCCAGACAGTGCCAGACAAAGCCAGTCAGGCCCAGTGCCAGTCATTGCTAGATAGTGTAAGTCACTGCCAGAGTGCCAGTCAGTGCAGTACCAGTCATTGCCAAACAGTGTCAGCCAGGGCCGGTGCCAGAGTGCCAATCATGGTAAGTGCCAGACAGTGCAGTCAGTGCCAGTCAGGGCTAGTGTCTCACAGTGCCAGTGTCAGTCATTGCCAGATACTGCAGTCAGTGCCAGTGGATAACACTAACAGTACCAGTGTATAACACTAACAGTAACAGTGTATAACACTAACAGTAACAGTGTATAACACTAACAGTAACAGTGTATAACAGTACCAGTGTATAACACTAACAGTACCAGTGTATAACACTAACAGTAACAGTGTATAACAGTACCAGTGTATAACACTAACAGTACCAGTGTATAACACTAACAGTACCAGTGTATAACACTAACAGTACCAGTGTATAACACTAACAGTACCAGTGTATAACACTAACAGTACCAGTGTATAACACTAACAGTACCAGTGTATAACACTAACAGTACCAGTGTATAACACTAACAGTACCAGTGTATAACACTAACAGTACCAGTGTATAACACTAACAGTACCAGTGTATAACACTAACAGTACCAGACAGTGTATAACACTAACAGTACCAGTGTATAACACTAACAGTACCAGTGTATAACACTAACAGTAACAGTGTATAACAGTACCAGTGTATAACACTAACA
Source organism: Cherax quadricarinatus (assembly GCF_038502225.1). Lineage (NCBI taxonomy): Eukaryota > Metazoa > Arthropoda > Malacostraca > Decapoda > Parastacidae > Cherax > Cherax quadricarinatus. The sequence goes on along the minus strand of NC_091358.1, from coordinate 23,174,224 downwards.
GTAACAGTGTATAACAGTACCAGTGTATAACACTAACAGTAACAGTGTATAACAGTACCAGTGTATAACACTAACAGTACCAGTGTATAACACTAACAGTACCAGTGTATAACACTAACAGTACCAGTGTATAACACTAACAGTACCAGTGTATAACACTAACAGTACCAGTGTATAACAGTAACAGTAACAGTGTATAACACTAACAGTACCAGTGTATAACACTAACAGTACCAGTGTATAACAGTACCAGTGTATAACACTAACAGTAACAGTACCAGTGTATAACACTAACAGTACCAGTGTATAACACTAACAGTACCAGTGTATAACACTAACAGTACCAGTGTATAACACTAACAGTAACAGTGTATAACAGTACCAGTGTATAACACTAACAGTACCAGTGTATAACAGTAACAGTACCAGTGTATAACAGTAACAGTACCAGTGTATAACAGTAACAGTACCAGTGTATAACACTAACAGTACCAGTGTATAACAGTAACAGTACCAGTGTATAACAGTAACAGTACCAGTGTATAACAGTAACAGTACCAGTGTATAACAGTAACAGTACCAGTGTATAACACTAACAGTACCAGTGTATAACACTAACAGTACCAGTGTATAACAGTAACAGTACCAGTGTATAACAGTAACAGTACCAGTGTATAACACTAACAGTGCCAGTGTATAACACTAACAGTACCAGTGTATAACACTAACAGTACCAGTGTATAACAGTAACAGTACCAGTGTATAACACTAACAGTACCAGTGTATAACACTAACAGTACCAGTGTATAACACTAACAGTACCAGTGTATAACACTAACAGTACCAGTGTATAACACTAACAGTACCAGTGTATAACAGTAACAGTACCAGTGTATAACACTAACAGTACCAGTGTATAACACTAACAGTACCAGTGTATAACACTAACAGTACCAGTGTATAACACTAACAGTGCCAGTGTATAACACTAACAGTACCAGTGTATAACACTAACAGTACCAGTGTATAATACTAACAGTGCCAGTGTATAACACTAACAGTACCAGTGTATAACAGTAACAGTACCAGTGTATAACACTAACAGTACAAGACAGTGTATAAGAATAACAGTACCAGTGTATAACACTAACAGTAAACACTAACAGTACCAGTGTATAACACTAACAGTACCAGTGTATAACACTAACAGTACCAGTGTATAACACTAACAGTACCAGTGTATAACACTAACAGTACCAGTGTATAACACTAACAGTGCCAGTGTATAACACTAACAGTACCAGTGTATAACACTAACAGTACCAGTGTATAACAGTAACAGTACCAGTGTATAACACTAACAGTGCCAGTGTATAACACTAACAGTACCAGTGTATAACACTAACAGTACCAGTGTATAACACTAACAGTACCAGTGTATAACACTAACAGTGAACATTAAAATGGTATAAAATACCGACAGGTTGTTAGGTAAGACACATATGCAACAGTTAGGTATCTTTATTTCGAAACGTTTCGCCTACACAGTAGGCTTCTTCAGTCGAGTACAGAAAAGTATCTTGGTACAGACCTGAAATCAACTTCGACAACCTCTACTAGTGAGAATGGCTGGATTTGAGAGGGACCTGACCTCCCAACGTCTACATTCTTACCTCTACTAGTGACCTACATCTCACCTCCTAGTGGAGGATATATAAACACATATGCAGTTTAATGTGATCCTTTATTGACAACGTTTCGCCCACACAGTGGGCTTTTTCAAGTCGTAAACAGATCTACCTGGGGTGGAAGGTACGCGAGTATTTACAGGTAGATCTGTTTGTGACTTGAAAAAGCCCACTGTGTGGGCGAAACGTTGTCAATAAAGGATCACATTAAACTGCATATGTGTTTATGTTTCCATTGTGTCGGTATTTTATACCATTTTAATGTTCATTCTGTCAGACACTGCAACAGAAAGGTATCTTGGTACAGACCTGAAATAAACTTGGTCAACTTGTACTAGTGAGAATGGCTGGATTTGAGAGGGACCTGACCTTCCAACGACAACATTCTTACCTCTACTAGTGACCTACATCTCACCTCCTGGTGCTATATAAGGCTCCATCCTGTCACTTCTACTCCATATTGTTTCAGACTTTGGAACAATACTCTTCTCCAGACTGAGGGACTGACCACCTCAAAACGTCAAGGGTGATGGACTGATTACATCGTCTTCAAGTCTCTTCTGCTTCTATCAACTTTTCTGTACTCGACTGAAGAAGCCTACTGTGTAGGCGAAACGTTTCGAAATAAGGATACCTAACTGTTGCATATGTGTCTTACCTAACAACACTAACAGTGCCAGTATATGACACTAACAGTACCAGTGTATAACACTAACAGTACGAGACAGTGTATAACAGTAACAGTACCAGTGTATAACACTAACAGTACCAGTGTATAACACTAACAGTACCAGTGTATAACATTAACAGTACCAGTGTATAACACTAACAGTACGAGACAGTGTATAACAGTAACAGTACCAGTGTATAACACTAACAGTACCAGTGTATAACACTAACAGTGCCAGTATATGACACTAACAGTACCAGTGTATAACACTAACAGTACGAGACAGTGTATAACAGTAACAGTACCAGTGTATAACACTAACAGTACCAGTATATGACACTAACAGTACCAGTGTATAACACTAACAGTACCAGTATATGACACTAACAGTACCAGTGTATAACACTAACAGTACGAGACAGTGTATAACAGTAACAGTACCAGTGTATAACACTAACAGTACCAGTGTATAACACTAACAGTACCAGTGTATAACACTAACAGTACCAGACAGTGTATAACACTAACAGTACCAGTGTATAACACTAACAGTACCAGTGTATAACACTAACAGTACCAGTGTATAACACTAACAGTACCAGTGTATAACAGTACCAGTGTATAACACTAACAGAACCAGTGTATAACACAAACAGTACCAGTGCATAATACTAACAGTACCAGTGTATAACACTAACAGTACCAGTGTATAAAACTAACAGTACCAGTGTATAACACTAACAGTACCAGTGTATAACACTAACAGTACCAGTGTATAACACAAACAGTACCAGTGCATAATACTAACAGTACCAGTGTATAACACTAACAGTACCAGTGTATAACACTAACAGTGCCAGTGTATAACCCCAACAGTACCAGTGTATAACACAAACAGTACCAGTGCATAATACTAACAGTACCAGTGTATAACACTAACAGTACCAGTGTATAACACTAACAGTACCAGTGTATAACAGTAACAGTACCAGTGTATAACACTAACAGTGCCAGTGTATAACAGTAACAGTACCAGTGTATAACACTAACAGTGCCAGTGTATAACCCCAACAGTACCAGTGTATAACACTAACAGTACCACTGTATAACACTAACAGTGCCAGTGTATAACCCCAACAGTACCAGACAGTGTATAACACTAACAGTACCAGTGTATAACAGTAACAGTACCAGTGTATAACAGTAACAGTGACAGTGTATAACACTAACAGTACCAGTGTATAACAGTAACAGTACCAGTGTATAACACTAACAGTACCACTGTATAACACTAACAGTACCACTGTATAACACTAACAGTACCAGTGTATAACACTAACAGTACCAGTGTATAACACTAACAGTACCAGTGTATAACAGTAACAGTACCAGTGTATAACACTAACAGTACCAGTGTATAACACTAACAGTACCACTGTATAACACTAACAGTACCACTGTATAACACTAACAGTACCACTGTATAACACTAACAGTACCAGTGTATAACAGTAACAGTGCCAGTGTATAACACTAACAGTGCCAGTGTATAACACTAACAGTACCACTGTATAACACTAACAGTACCAGTGTATAACACTAACAGTACCAGTGTATAACACTAACAGTACCAGTGTATAACACTAACAGTACCAGTGTATAACACTAACAGTACCAGTGTATAACACTAACAGTAACAGTGTATAACACTAACAGTACCAGTGTATAACACTAACAGTACCAGTGTATAACACTAACAGTACCAGTGTATAACACTAACAGTACCAGTGTATAACAGTAACAGTACCAGTGTATAACACAAACAGTACCAGTGTATAACAAACAGTACCAGTGCATAATACTAACAGTACCAGTGTATAACAGTAACAGTGACAGTGTATAACACTAACAATGTCAGTGTATATAACCTTGGTAACTCTCTAAAGAGCTTGTAGAGAGCATGTAAGCCAGGAGTCTTAGCTCTCGAAGCTTCATAAATCTCTAAAGAGCTTGTAGAGAGCATGTAAGCCAGGACTCTTAGCTCTCGAAGCTTCATAAATCTCTAAAGAGCTTGTAGAGAGCATGTAAGCCAGGACTCTTAGCTCTCGAAGCTTCATAAATCTCTAAAGAGCTTGTAGAGAGCATGTAAGCCAGGACTCTTAGCTCTCGAAGCTTCATAAATCTCTAAAGAGCTTGTAGAGAGCATGTAAGCCAGGACTCTTAGCTCTCGAAGCTTCATAAATCTCTAAAGAGCTTGTAGAGAGTATGTAAGCCAGGACTCTTAGCTCTCGAAGCTTCATAACTCTCTAAAGAGCTTGTAGAGAGCATGTTAGCCAGGACTCTTAGCTCCCAAAGAGTCACAACTCTCTAAAGAGCTTGTAGAGAGCATGTTAGCCAGGACTCTTAGCTCCCAAAGAGTCACAACTCTCTAAAGAGCTTGTAGAGAGTATGTAAGCCAGGACTCTTAGCTCCCAAAGAGTCACAACTCTCTAAAGAGCTTGTAGAGAGTATGTAAGCCAGGACTCTTAGCTCTCGAAGCTTCATAACTCTCTAAAGAGCTTGTAGAGAGTATGTAAGCCAGGACTCTTAGCTCTCGAAGCTTCATAACTCTCTAAAGAGCTTGTAGAGAGTATGTAAGCCAGGACTCTTAGCTCTCGAAGCTTCATAACTCTCTAAAGAGCTTGTAGAGAGTATGTAAGCCAGGACTCTTAGCTCTCGAAGCTTCATAACTCTCTAAAGAGCTTGTAGAGAGTATGTAAGCCAGGACTCTTAGCTCTCGAAGCTTCATAACTCTCTAAAAAGCTTGTAGAGAGTATGTAAGCCAGGACTCTTAGCTCTCGAAGCTTCATAACTCTCTAAAGAGCTAGTAGAGAGTATGTAAGCCAGGACTCTTAGCTCTCGAAGCTTCATAACTCTCTAAAGAGCTTGTAGAGAGTATGTAAGCCAGGACTCTTAGCTCTCGAAGCTTCATAACTCTCTAAAGAGCTTGTAGAGAGTATGTAAGCCAGGACTCTTAGCTCTCGAAGCTTCATAACTCTCTAAAGAGCTTGTAGAGAGTATGTAAGCCAGGACTCTTAGCTCTCGAAGCTTCATAACTCTCTAAAGAGCTTGTAGAGAGCATGTAAGCCAGGACTCTTAGCTCTCGAAGCTTCATAACTCTCTAAAGAGCTTGTAGAGAGTATGTAAGCCAGGACTCTTAGCTCTCGAAGCTTCATAACTCTCTAAAGAGCTTGTAGAGAGTATGTAAGCCAGGACTCTTAGCTCTCGAAGCTTCATAACTCTCTAAAGAGCTTGTAGAGAGTATGTAAGCCAGGACTCTTAGCTCTCGAAGCTTCATAACTCTCTAAAGAGCTTGTAGAGAGTATGTAAGCCAGGACTCTTAGCTCTCGAAGCTTCATAACTCTCTAAAGAGCTTGTAGAGAGTATGTAAGCCAGGACTCTTAGCTCTCGAAGCTTCATAACTCTCTAAAGAGCTTGTAGAGAGTATGTAAGCCAGGACTCTTAGCTCCCGAAGCTTCATAACTCTCTAAAGAGCTTGTAGAGAGTATGTAAGCCAGGACTCTTAGCTCTCGAAGCTTCATAACTCTCTAAAGAGCTTGTAGAGAGCATGTAAGCCAGGACTCTTAGCTCTCGAAGCTTCATAAATCTCTAAAGAGCTTGTAGAGAGCATGTAAGCCAGGACTCTTAGCTCTCGAAGCTTCATAAATCTCTAAAGAGCTTGTAGAGAGCATGTAAGCCAGGACTCTTAGCTCTCGAAGCTTCATAACTCTCTAAAGAGCTTGTAGAGAGCATGTAAGCCAGGACTCTTAGCTCTCGAAGCTTTATAAGTCTCTAAAGAGCTTGTAGAGAGCATGTAAGCCAGGACTCTTAGCTCTCGAAGCTTCATAACTCTCTAAAGAGCTTGTAGAGAGCATGTAAGCCAGGACTCTTAGCTCTCGAAGCTTTATAAATCTCTAAAGAGCTTGTAGAGAGCATGTAAGCCAGGACTCTTAGCTCTCATGAAGTACAAACCTCCTTCTGTAACAGTTAACTCAATATTCAATAATCAATTCTCAACTCTTGGAGGAGGTAGGTGGTCACCTAGTGCCCGTACCAGCACCTAAATACTTCTATGTACCTATGTACCAGACGACGCAGGTGATTACCTATGTACCAGATACCAGCAACAACACAGTACCAGGTACCAGCAAAAAAGTACCAGGTACCAACAAAGTAGCAGGTACCAGAAACAACACATTACCAGGTACCAGCAACACAACACAGTACCAGGTACCAACAACACAGTATCACGTACCAGGAACGCAACACAGTACCAGGTACCAACAACACAGTACCAGGTACCAGCAACGCAACACAGTACCAAGTACCAACAACACAGTACCAGATACCAGCAACACACAGTACCAGGTACCAGCAACACAGCACAGTACCAGGTACCAGCACAGTACCAGGTACCAGGAACACAACAGTACCAGGTACCAGCATCGCAACAGTACCAGGTACCAACAACACAGTACCAGGTACCAACAACAGTACCAGGTACCAGCAACACAACACAGTACCAGGTACCAGCAATGCAACACAGTACCAGGTACCAGCAACACAACAGTACCAGGAACCAGAAACGCAACACAGTACCAGGTACCAGCAACACAACACAGGACCAGGTATCAGCAATATAGTACCAGGTATTAGCAATGTAGTACCAGGTATTAGCAATACAGTACCAGATAGCAGCAACACAAGACAGCACCAGGCACCATCAACGCAACACAGTACCAGGTAGGAACGCCGTACCAGGTAGTAACAACACAACACAGTACCAGGTAGCAACGCCGTACCAGGTAGTAACAACACAACACAGTACCAGGTAGCAGCAACACAACACTGTACCAGGTACCAGTAACAGTACCAGGTAGGAACGCCGTACCAGGTAGTAACACAACACAGTACCAGGTAGCAGCAACACAACACTGTACCAGGTACCAATAACAGTACCAAGTAGCAGCAACACAGTACCAGGTACTAGGAGCACAACACTGTGCCAGGTACAAGCTACAAAGTACAAGGTATTAGCAATACAACACCAGGTAGCAGCAACACAGCACGGTACCAGGTATGAGAAACACAGTACCGGGTATTAGCAATACAGTATCAGGGAGCAGCAACACAATACTGTACCAGGTACCAGTAACAGTACCAGGTAGCAGCAACACAGTACCAGGTACCAGCAACACAATACCAGGTACCAGTAACACAATAGTGTCTGGTACCAGCAACACAACAGGTACCAGGTATCAACAACACAATACCAGGTACCAGTAATACAACGCAGTACTAGGTACCAGCAACATAATGCAGTACCAGGTAGAAGCAACACAAGACAGCACCAGGCACCAGCAACACAACGCAGTACCAGGTAGCAACACCGTACCAGGTAGAAGCAACACAAGACACCACCAGGTAGCAGCAACACAGCACAGTACCAGGTATTAGCAATACAGTACCAGGTAGCAAAACAAGATTGTACCAGGTACCAGTAACACAGTACCAGGTAGCAACAACACAGTACCAGTTATCAGTAACAGTACCAGGCACCAGCAACACAACGCAGTACCAGGAACGAGCAACACAACACAGTACCAGGTAGAAACACCATACCAGGCCGGAACAACACAATACAGTACCAGGTAGCAGCAACACAACACTGTACCAGGTACCAGCAACACAAAACTGTACTAGGTACCAGCAACACAACAGGTACCAGGTATCAGCAACACAGTACCAGGTACCAGTAACAACACAGTACCAGGTACAAGTAACACAACACAGCACCAGGCACCAGCAAGATAATGCAGTACCAGGTAGAAGCAACACAGTACTAGGTACCAGCAACAGAACAGTACCAGGTATCAACAAGACAGTACCAGATACCAGCAACACAATACTGTACAAGGTACCAGCAACACAACACAGTACCAGGTAGAAGGAATATAGTGCCAGGTATTAGCAATACAGTACCACGTAGCAGCAACACAGCACAGTATCAGGTATGAGCAACACTGTACCAGGCACCAGCAACACAACACAGTACCTGGTAGCAACACCCTACCAGGTAGGAACAACAGAATACAGTACCAGGTAGAAGCAACACAGTACCAGGTAGCAGCAACAATGTGCCAGGCACCAGCAACACAACGCAGTACCAGGAACGAGCAACACAACACTGTACCACGTACCAGTAACAATACCAGGCACCAGCAGCACAACGCAGTACCAGGAACGAGCAACACAACACTGTACCACGTACCAGTAACAATACCAGGCACCAGCAGCACAACGCAGTACCAGGAACGAGCAACACAACACTGTACCACGTACCAGTAACAATACCAGGCACCAGCAGCACAACGCAGTACCAGGAACGAGCAACACAACACAGTACCAGATACTAGGAACAGTACCAAGCACCAGCAACACAACGCAGTACCAGGAACGAGCAACACAACACAGTACCAGATACTAGGAACAGTACCAAGCACCAGCAACACAACGCAGTACCAGGAACGAGCAACACAACACTGTACCACGTACCAGTAACAATACCAGGCACCAGCAGCACAACGCAGTACCAGGAACGAGCAACACAACACAGTACCAGATACTAGGAACAGTACCAAGCACCAGCAACACAACGCAGTACCAGGAACGAGCAACACAACACAGTACCAGATACTAGGAACAGTACCAAGCACCAGCAACACAACGCAGTACCAGGAACGAGCAACACAACACAGTACCAGATACTAGGAACAGTACCAAGCACCAGCAACACAACGCAGTACCAGGAACGAGCAACACAACACAGTACCAAATACCAGTAACACAGTACCAGGCACCAGCAACACAACGCAGTACCAGGAACGAGCAACACAACACTGTACGACGTACCAGTAACAGTACCAGGCACCAGCAACACAACGCAGTACCAGGAACGAGCAACACAACACAGTACCAGGTACCAGCAACACAACGCAGTACCAGGAACGAGCAACACAACACTGTACCAGGTACCAGCAACACAACGCAGTACCAGGAACGAGCAACACAACACTGTACCACATACCAGTACCAGGCTCCAGCAACACAACGCAGTACCAGGAACGAGCAACACAACACTGTACCACATACCAGTACCAGGTACCAGCAACACAACGCAGTACCAGGAACGAGCAACACAACACTGTACCAGGTACCAGTAACAGTACCAGGCACCAGCAACACAACGCAGTACCAGGAACGAGCAACACAACACTGTACCACATACCAGTACCAGGCTCCAGCAACACAACGCAGTACCAGGAACGAGCAACATAACACTGTACCACATACCAGTACCAGGCTCCAGCAACACAACGCAGTACCAGGAACGAGCAACACAACACTGTACCACATACCAGTACCAGGCTCCAGCAACACAACGCAGTACCAGGAACGAGCAACACAGTACCAGGTACCACTAATCAACCCTCCCTCACTGGACATTAAGAGACACGTGTGCCGTTCAAGATAATAACATATAATGAACAAAATACACACTAGTTTAAGACCCCCGTGAGGCTGACTCTCTTACCTCTCCCATTATCCACTTAGCTGATGACCACCTACCATCATGGTAGCTACCATGATGCATGGTAACTACCATCATGGTAACTACCGTCATCATAGTAACTACCAATGATTCATGGTAATTACCATCATGGTAGCTACCATGATGCATGGTAATCAACGTCACGGTAGCTACCATGATGGATGGCAACTACCATCATACATTGTAACTACCATCATGGTAACTACCATGATACACCACTCAAGGTAACTACTATAATACACCACTCATGGTAACTACCATGATGCACCACTCATGATAACTACCATGTTACATGGTAACTATCATGATACATCCTAAATACCATGATACATGGTAACTACCATGACAAACTTCCGTAACTACATGCTAACTACCATGATACATAATTACCTTAACACATGGTAATTACCATGATACGTAACTAGCATGATACATGGTAACTACCATGATACATCACCATTATACCTACCAATACATCACTACCATGATACATGGTAACTACCATGATATATGTTAACTACCATGACACATTACCATGATATATAGTAGCAACCATGATATATGGTAACTACCATGATACGTAGCTACCATGATATACGGTAACTACCATGATATATGGTAACCACCATAAAACATAACTAAGATGATATACGGTAACTACCATGGTATATGGTAGCTACCATGATATATGGCAACTACCATGATATATGGTAACTACCATATATGGTAACTACCATGATACATGGTAACTACCATGATATATGGTAATTTCCATTATACATGGTAGCTACCATGATATATGGTACCTACCATGATACATGGTAACTACCATGATATATGGTAACCATGATATATGGTAACTACCATATATGGTAACTACCATGATATATGGCAACTACCATGATATATGGTAATTTCCATTATACATGGTAGCTACCATGATATATGGTACCTACCATGATACATGGTAACTACCATGATATATGGTAACAACCATGATATATGGTAACTATATGTGGAAACTACCATGATATATGGTAACTACAATAATATATGGTAACTATCATATGTGGTAACTACAATGATACATGGTAACTACCATATATGGTAAATACCATGATACATGGTAACTACCATGATATATGGTAACTACCATGATACATGGTAACTACCATGATACATGGTAACTACCATAATATGGTAACTACCATGATACATGCTAACTACCATGATATATGGTAACTACCATATGTGGTAACTACCATGATACATGGTAACTACCATAATATATAGTAACTACCATGATACATGGTAACTAGCATAATATATGGTAAATACCATGATACATGGTAACTACCATGATATATGGTAACTACCATATGCAATAACTACCATGATATATGGTAACTACCATGATACATGGTAACTACCATGATATATGGTAATTTCCATGATACATGGAAGCTACAATGATATATGGTACTTACCATGATACATGGTAACTACCATGATATATGGTAACAACCATGATATATGGTAACTATATGTGGTAACTATCATATATGGTAACTACCATGATACATGGTAACTACCATAATATATGGTAACTACCATATGTGGTAACTACGATGATACATGGTAACTACCATGATACATGGTAACTACCATGATACATGGTAACTACCATATGTGGTAACTACCATGATACATGGTAACTACCATAATATATGGTAACTACCATATGTGGTAACTACCATGATACATGGTAACTATCATATATGGTAACTACCATGATACATGGTAACTACCATAATATATGGTAACTACCATATGTGGTAACTACCATGATACATGGTAACTAGCATAATATATGGTAACTACCATGATACATGGTAACTACCATGATATATGGTAACTATCACATGCAATAACTACCATGATATATGGTAACTACCATGATACATGGTAACTACCATAATAAATGGTAACTACCATATGTGGTAACTACCATGATATATGGTAACTACCATGATACATGGTAACTACCATGATATATGGTAACTACCAAGATACATGGTAACTACCATGATATATGGTAACTACCATGATACAGGGTAACTACCATGATATATGGTAACTACCATATGCAATAACTACCATGATATAAGGTAACTATCATGATACATGATAACTACCATGATATATGGTAACTACCATGATATATGGTAACTACCATATGCAATAACTACCATGATATAAGGTAACTATCATGATACATGGTAACTACCATGATACACCACTCTAAGGCATGGTAAATGTTTGGTACTCTGGTACTCAGCAACAATGACTCGTACTCAGTAACAGCGACTAGTGGTACTCAGCGATTGGCACTCAGTCACTGAGTATTCAGCAAGTGACTGGTACTAGAGTGATGGTACTCAACAGTGACTGGTGGTACTCAACAACAGTGACTAGTGGTATTCAACAGTGACTGATGGTACTCAACAGTGACTAGTGGTACTCCACAACAGTGACTGGTGGTACTCAACAAGTGACTGGTGGTACTCAACAACAGTGACTAGTGGTACTCAACAACAGTGGCTAGTGGTACTCAACAGTGACTAGTGGTACTCAACAACAGTGACTAGTGGTACTCAACAACAGTGACTCGTGGTACTCAACTAGTGACTGGTGGTACTCAACAGTGACTAGTGCTACTCAACAGTGACTAGTGGTACTCAAGTGACTGGTGGAACTCAACAACAGTGACTAGTGGTACTCAACAACAGTGACTAGTGGTACTCAACAGTGACTAGTGGTACTCAACAACAGTGACTCGTGGTACTCAACAACAGTGACTCGTGGTACTCAACTAGTGACTGGTGGTACTCAACAGTGACTAGTGCTACTCAACAGTGACTAGTGGTACTCAACAAGTGACTGGTGGAACTCAACAACAGTGACTAGTGGTACTCAACATTAACTAGTGGTACTCAACAGTGACTAGTGGTACTCAACAACAGTAACTAGTGGTACTCAACAGTGACTAGTGGTACTCAACAACAGTGACTAATGGTACTCAACAACAGTGATTGGTGGTGCTCAACAGTGACTAGTGGTCCTCAACAACAGTGACTGGTGGTACTCAACAACAGTGACTAGTGGTACTCAACAGTGACTGGTGGTACTTAACAGCGACTGGTGGTACTCAACAGTGACTGGTGGTACTCAACAACAGTGACTAGTGGTACTCAACAACAGTGACTAGTGGTACTCACCAACAGTGACTAGTGGTACTCAACAACAGTGACTGGTGGTACTCAACAACAGTGACTAGTGGTACTCAACAGTGACTAGTGGTACTCAACAACAGTGACTAGTGGTACTCAACATTGACTAGTGGTACTCAACAGTGACTGTTGGTACTCACCAACAGTGACTGGTTGTACTCACCAACAGTGACTGGTGGTGCCCAACAACAGTGACTGGTGGTACTCAACAACAGTGACTGGTGGTACTCAGGAACAGTGACTGGTAGTACTCAGCAACAGCGACTGGTGGTACTCAACAGTGACTGGTGGTACTCAGCAACAGTGACTAGTGGTACTCAGCAAGTGACTGGTGGTACTCAGCAAGTGACTGATGGTACTCAACAACAGTGACTGGTGGTACTCAGCAACAGTGACTGGTGGTACTCAACAACAGTGACTGGTGGAACTCAACAACAGTGACTGATGGTACTCAACAACAGTGACTGGTGGTACTCAACAACAGTGATTGGTGGTACTCAACAACAGTGATTGGTGGTACTCAACATGTGACCGGTGGTGCTCAGCAAGTGACTGGTAGTACTCTGCAAGTGACTGGTGGTACTCTGCAAGTGACTGGTGGTACTCGGCAACAGTGACTGGTGGTACTGGGCAAGTGACTGGTTGTACTCAACAACAATGACCGGTGGTACTCAGCAAGTGACTGGTGGTACTCAGGAAGTGGCTGGTGGTACTCAGCAACAGTGACCGGTGGTACTCAGCAACAGTGGTGGAACTCAACAACAGTGACTGTTTGTACCCAACAGTGACTGGTTGTACTCAACAGTGACTGGTGGTACTGAGCAAGTGACTGGTGGTACTCGGCAACAGTGTCTGGTGGTACTCGGCAACAGTGTCTGGTGGTACTCGGCAACAGTGTCTGGTGGTACTCAGCAACAGTGTCTGGTGGTACTCAGCAACAGTGACTTGTGATACTCAACAACAGTGACTGGTTGTACTCAACAGTGACTGGTGGTACTCAGCAACAGTGACTGGTGGCACTCAACAAATGACTGGTGGTACTCAGCAAGTGACTGGTGGTACTCAGCAACAGTGACCGGTGGTACTCAGCAACAGTGGTGGAACTCAACAACAGTGACTGGTGGTACTCAACAACAGTGACTGGTGGTACTCAACAATAGTGACTGGTGGTACTCAGCAAGTGACTGGTGGTACTCAACAACAGTGATTGGTGGTACTCAACAACAGTGATTGGTGGTACTCAACAAGTGACTGGTGGTACTCAACAACAGTGACTGGTGGTACTCTGCAAGTGACTGATGGTACTCAGCAACAGTGGCTGGTGGTACTCAGCAACAGTGACTTGTGATACTAAACAGTGATTGGTTGTACTCAACAAGTGACTTGTGGTACTCAGCAACAGTGACTGGTGGTACTCAACAACAGTGACCGGTGGTACTCAGAAAGTGACTGGTGGTACTCAACAAGTGACTAGTGGTACTCAACAACAGTGACTGGTGGTACTCAACAGTGACTGGTGGTACTCAACAAGTGACTGGTGGTACTCAGGAACAGTGACTGATGGTACTCAGCAAGTGACTGGTGGTACTGAACAAGTGACTGGTGGTATTCAACAGTGACTGGTGGTACTCAACAAGTGACTGGTGGTACTCAGGAACAGTCACTGGTTGTACTCAAGTGACTGGTGGTACTCAGCAAGTGACTGGTGGTACTCAGCAAGTGACTGGTGGTACTCAGCAACAGTGACTAGTGGTACTCAACAACAGTGACAGGTGGTACTCAGAAACAGTGACTAGTGGTACTCAACAAGTGACTGGTGGTACTCAGAAACAGTAACTGGTGGTACTCAACAACAGTGACTGGCGGTACTCAACAAGTGACTGGTGGTACTCAGGAACAGTGACTGATGGTACTCAAAACAGTGACTGGTGGTACTCAACAGTGACTGGTGGTACTCAACAGTGACTGGTGGTACTCAACAACAGTGACTGATGGTACTCAACAGTGACTGGTGGTACTCAACAGTGACTGGTGGTACTCAACAAGTGACTGGTGGTACTCAACAGTGACTGGTGGTACTCAACAGCGATTGGTGGTACTCAACAAGTGATTGGTGGTACTCAACAACAGTGACTGGTGGTACTCAACAAGTGATTGGTGGTAATAAACAACAGTGACTGGTGGTACTCAACAAGTGATTGGTGGTAATAAACAACAGTGACTGGTGGTACTCAACAATAGTGACTGGTGGTACTCAACAATAGTGACTGGTGGTACTCAACAACAGTGACTAGTGGTACTCAACAACAGTGACTAGTGATACTCAACAAGTGACTGGTGGTACTCAACAACAGTGACTGGTGGTACTCAACAGTGACTGGTGGTACTCAACAACAGTGACTGGTGGTACTCAACAAGTGACTGGTGGTACTCAACAGTGGTGGTACTCAACAGTGACTGGTGGTACTCAACAACAGTGACTGGTGGTACTCAACAACAGTGACTGGTGGTACTCAACAAGTGACTGGTGGTACTCAACAGTGGTGGTACTCAACAACAGTGACTGGTAGTACTCAACAACAGTGACTGGTGGTACTCAACAACAGTGACTGGTGGTACTCAACAATAGTGACTGGTGGTACTCAACAACAGTGACTGGAGGTACTCGACAACAGTGACTGGTGGTACTCAACAATATTGACTGGTGGTACTCAGCAAGTGACTGGTGGTACTCAACAACAGTGACTGGTGGTACTCAACAACAGTGATTGGTGGTACTCAACAAGTGACTGGTGGTACTCAACAACAGTGACTGGTGGTACTCTGCAAGTGACTGATGGTACTCAGCAACAGTGGCTGGTGGTACTCAGCAACAGTGACTGGTGGTACTCAACAACAGTGACCGGTGGTACTCAGAAAGTGACTGGTGGTACTCAACAAGTGACTAGTGGTACTCAACAAGTGACTGGTGGTACTCAACAGTGACTGGTGGTACTCAACAAGTGACTGGTGGTACTCAGGAACAGTGACTGATGGTACTCAGCAAGTGACTGGTGGTACTGAACAAGTGACTGGTGGTATTCAACAGTGACTGGTGGTACTCAACAAGTGACTGGTGGTACTCAGGAACAGTCACTGGTTGTACTCAACAAGTGACTGGTTGTACTCAACAACAGTGACTGGTTGTACTCAAGTGACTGGTGGTACTCAGCAAGTGACTGGTGGTACTCAGCAAGTGACTGGTGGTACTCAGCAACAGTGACTAGTGGTACTCAACAACAGTGACAGGTGGTACTCAACAACAGTGACTGGTGGTACTCAACAACAGTGACTAGTGGTACTCAACAAGTGACTGGTGGTACTCAACAACAGTGACTGGTGGTACTCAACAACAGTGACTGGTGGTACTCAACAACAGTGACTGGTGGTACTCAACAACAGTGACTGGTGGTACTCAACAACAGTGACTGGTGGTACTCAACAACAGTGACTAGTGGTACTCAACAACAGTGACTGGTGGTACTCAACAACAGTGACTGGTGGTACTCAACAACAGTGACTGGTGGTACTCAACAACAGTGACTGGTGGTACTCAACAAGTGACTGGTGGTACTCAACAACAGTGACTGGTGGTACTCAACAACAGTGACTGGTGGTACTCAAAAACAGTGACTGGTGGTACTCAACAAGTGACTGGTGGTATTCAACAACAGTGACTGGTGGTACTCAACAACAGTGACTGGTGGTACTCAACAACAGTGACTAGTGGTACTCAACAACAGTGACTAGTGGTACTCAACAACAGTGACTGGTGGTACTCAACAACAGTGACTGGTGGTACTCAACAGTGACTGGTGGCACTCAACAAGTGACTGGTGGTACTCAACAACAGTGACCGGTGGTACTCAACAACAGTGACTGGTGGTACTCAACAGTGACTAGTGGTACCCAACAGTGACTGGTGGTACTCAACAACAGTGACTGGTGGTACTCAACAGTGACTGGTGGCACTCAACAAGTGACTGGTGGTACTCAACAACAGTGACCGGTGGTACTCAACAACAGTGACTGGTGGTACTCAACAACAGTGACTGGTGGTACTCAACAGTGACTGGTGGTACTCAACAAGTGACTGGTGGTACTCAACAACAGTGACTGGTGGTACTCAACAACAGTGACTGGTGGCACTCAACAAGTGACTGGTGGTACTCAACAACAGTGACTGGTGGTACTCAACAGTGACTGGTGGTACTCAACAACAGTGACTGGTGGTACTCAACAACAGTGACTGGTGGCACTCAACAAGTGACTGGTGGCACTCAACAAGTGACTGGTGGTACTCAACAACAGTGACTGGTGGTAATCAGTAAGAGGGTCACTTTTTATAACTTGTTGAACAGTCAGGTTCTGACTGTCAGTGTTGTACCATAGACTTGTCAGTGTTGTGCCACTGTCAGTGTTGTGCCACTGTCAGTTTTGTACCACTCAGTGTTGTGCCACTGTCAGTGTTGTACCACTGTAAGTGTTGTGCCACTGTCAGTGTTGTACCACTGTCAGTGTTGTACCATTGTCAGTGTTGTGCCACTGTCAGTGTTGTGCCACTGTCAGTGTTGTGCCACTGTCAGTGTTGTACCATAGACTGTCAGTGTTGTACCACTGTCAGTGTTGTACCATAGACTGTCAGTGTTGTACCACTGTAAGTGTTGTGCCACTGTCAGTGTTGTACCACTGTCAGTGTTGTACCACTGTCAGTGTTGTACCACTGTCAGTGTTGTACCACTGTCAGTGTTGTACCACTGTCAGTGTTGTGCCACTGTCAGTGTTGTACCACTGTCAGTGTTGTACCACCGTCATCAGTGTTGCACCACAGACTGTCAGTGTTGCACCACCAACTGTCATCAGTGTTGTACCACCGATTGTGATTGTACCAGTGTCAGTGTTGTGCCACCGATCGTCCTTGTACCACTGTCAGTGTTGTACCACTGCCATTGTACCACTGTCAGTGTTGAAGCACCGACTATCACTGTCCCACTGTCAGTGTTGAAGTACCGACTGTCAGTCCCACTGTCGGTGTTGTACCACTGTCAGTGTTGTGCCACCGACTGTCATTGTACCACCGACTGTCACTGTACCACTGTCAGTGTTGTACCACCGACTATCATTGTACCACCGACTGTTACTGTACCACTGTCAGTGTTGTACCACCGACTATCATTGTACCACTGTCAGTGTTGTACCACCGACTATCATTGTACCACCGACTGTCACTGTACCACTGTCAGTGTTGTACCACCGACTATCATTGTACCACTGTCAGTGTTGTACCCATCAGTGTACCACTATCACTGTTTTCCTCTCATAACTTGTACCAGGCATGTGTTGACTACCACCAGAGTACATGTAGCAAACCTTGTGTTTACTACCAACAGAGTACATGTAGCAGCCTTGTGTTGAGTACTACCAGCAGAGTACATGTAGCAGCCTTGTGTTGACTACCAGCAGAGTACATGTAGCAGCCTTGTGTTGAGTACTACCAGCAGAGTACATGTAGCAGCCTTATGTTGAGTGCTACCATCAGAGTACATGTAGCAGCCTTGTGTTGACTACTACCACCAGAGTACATGTAGCAGCCTTGTGTTGACTACTACCACCAGAGTACATGTAGCAGCCTTGTGTTGACTACTACCACCAGAGTACATGTAGCAGCCTTATGTTGACTACTACCACCAGAGTACATGTAGCAGCCTTGTGTTGACTACTACAAGCAAGTACATGTAGCAGCCTTGTGTTGACTACTACCAGCAGAGTACATGTAGCAGCCTTGTGTTGACTACTACCACCAGAGTACATGTAGCAGCCTTGTGTTGACTACTACCAGCAGAGTACATGTAGCAGCCTTGTGTTGACTACTACCAGCAGAGTACATGTAGCAGCCTTGTGTTGACTACTACCAGCAGAGTACATGTAGCAGCCTTGTGTTGACTACTACCACCAGAGTACATGTAGCAGCCTTGTGTTGACTACTACCACCAGAGTACATGTAGCAGCCTTGTGTTGACTACTACCACCAGAGTACATGTAGCAGCCTTGTGTTGACTACCACCAGAGTACATGTAGCAGCCTTGTGTTGACTACTACGAGTAGAGTACACATAGCAGGCTTGTTAAGCCAGTGTGGGTTATATCAGTGTTGGCAGGAGCAGCAGCCAGGGTGTTCACTACTACCATCAGAGTACATATAGCAGCCTTGTGTTGAGTACTACCAGCAGAGTACATATAGCAGCCTTGTGTTGAGTACTACCAGCAGAGTACACATAGCAGGCTTGTTAAGCCAGTGTGGGTTATATCAGTGTTGGCAGTAGCAGCAGCCAGGGTGACGCAACACTTGGCACTAACACACTCCCACCAACCATCACACACAAGCCACATGGCCGGCTTTTCCCGGCTTACTAACCCACCTATATGACCATATACATTCATAAATATACAGGGGTCCACCTCTGATGTAAACTCTGGGACCCACAGCCTCGGAAAAGTGGATAAAAAAGGCTTCAAGAAAGAATATTTGGATTTCTTCCTGAAGCCATTTAAATATTCCACTTCCCCTACCATCCCATTTTTTCCATTCTCTGTTACCAATAATTTATTTTATTACATAATATATATATGAGAGAAAAGGAAGAAATGCGAACAAAAAGAGAGGACCCCCCAAAACAGTTCTAGAACCCTAAAATCAGTTCTAGAACCCTAAAATCTGTTCTAGAACCCTAAAATCTGTTCTAGAATCCTAAAATCTGTTCTAGAACCCCAAAATCTGTTCTAGAACCCTAAAATCTGTTCTAGAACCCTAAAATCAGTTCTAGAACCCTAAAATCTGCTCTAGAACCCTAAAATCTGTTCTAGAATCCTAAAATCAGTTCTAGAACCCTAAAATCTGTTCTAGAACCCTAAAATCAGTTCTAGAACCCTAAAATCTGTTCTAGAACCCCAAAATTTGTTCTAGAACCCTAAAATCAGTTCTAGAACCCTAAAATCAGTTATAGAACCGTAAAATCAGTTATAGAACCCTAAAATCACCTATAGAACCATAAAATCAGTTCTAGAACCCTAAAATCAGTTCTAGAACCCTAAAATCCGTTCTAGAACCCTAAAATCAGTTCTAGAACCCTAAAATCTGTTCTAGAACCCTGAAATCAGTTCCAGGACCCTAAAATCAGATCTAGGAACCTAAAATCAATTCTAGAACCCTAAAATCAATTCTAGAACCCTAAAATCAGTTCTAGAACCCAAAAACATTTCTAGAACCCTAAAATCAGTTCTATAACTCAAAAACAGTTCTAGAACCCCCAAAACAGTTCTAGAACTATAAAAAGTTCTAGAACCCCCAAAACAGTTCTAGAACTATAAAAAGTTCTAGAACCCCCAAAACAGTTCTTGAACCCTAAAAAAGTTCTAGAACCTAAGAGTTTTAGAACCCACAACGGTTCTAGAACCCCAATACAGTTGTAGAATCCCAAAATTCAAGAACCTCAAAAACACTTCTAGAACCTTAAACAGATATAGAATCCTAAAAAGTTATAAAACCCCTAAAAAATCTAGAACCCTAAAATCAGCCTCTAGGGTCCTAAAATCAGCCTCTAGAACCCTCAAAACAGCAACTAGAACCCTACAAACACATTAGAGACCTAAAACAAACTCTAGAACCTTAAAAGAATTTAGTACCTTAAATACGTCTCTAGTACCCCAAAATCTTCTTCAGGACCCTAAAACGTCTCAAGGACCTTAAAAACGTTTCCAGGACAGTTAAAACGTCTTTAGAACCCTAAACATTGTATCAAAGACACTAAAACCACATTGAACACCCTAAAACTAGTTCTAAATTCCTTGAACCTTAATTAAAACTTTAACTAGGTCTAGAACCCTAAAGTAACACCCTAAAAGAAGCTCAAGAACTGATAAATTGCCTCTGGAGCCTTAATACTAGCCCTAGAACCCTAAAACTACCTTTACAACCCTAAAATTAGCTCTACAACCCTAAAGCTACCTCAACCCTAAAATTAGCTTCCGAACCCTAAAACTACATCTGCAACCCTAAAATTAGCTATAGAACCTTAAAACTATCTTCATAACCTTAAAACTATATATAGAACCATTAAACTACATCTAGAACCCTAAAACCACCTCTAGAAACCTAAAACTACCTTTAGAACCCTAAAACTAGCTCGTGAAACCTAAAACTACCTCCTGAACGCTAAAACTACCTCCTCAACCCTACAACTACATCTAGAACCCTAAAACTACCTCCTGAACCCTACAACTACATCTAGAACCCTAAAACTGCCTCGTGACCCTACAACTACATCTAGAACCCTAAAACTACCTCCTGAACCCTACAACTACATCTAGAACCCTTAAACTACCTCCTGAACCCTACAACTACATCTAGAACCCTAAAACTACCTCCTGAACCCTACAACTACATCTAGAACCCTAAAACTACCTCCTCAACCCTACAACTACATCTAGAACCCTTAAACTACCTCCTGAACCCTACAACTACATCTAGAACCCTAAAACTACCTCCTCAACCCTACAACTACATCTAGAACCCTAAAACTACCTCCTCAACCCTTCAACTACATCTAGAACCCTAAAACTGCCTCGTGACCCTACAACATCTAGAACCCTAAAACTACCTCCTCAACCCTACAACTACATCTAGAACCCTAAAACTACCTCCTCAACCCTACAACTACATCTAGAACCCTAAAACTAAATCCTGAACTCTACAACTACATCTAGAACCCTAAAACTACCTCGTTAACCCTACAACTACATCTAGAACCCTAAAACTACCTCGTGAACCCTACAACTACATCTAGAACCCTAAAACTACCTCGTGAACCCTACAACTACATCTAGAACCCTAAAACTACCTCGTGAACCCTACAACTACATCTAGAACCCTAAAACTACCTCGTGAACCCTACAACATCTAGAACCCTAAAACTACCTCGTGAACCCTACAACTACATCTAGAACCCTAAAACTACCTCGAGAACCTAAAACTACATCTAGAACCCTTAAATTAGTTCTACAACCCTATGAAGGTGCCTGACACCACTGCTACTACCTGACACCACTGCTACTACCTGACACCACTGCTACCTGACACCACTGCTACTACCTGACACCACTGCTACTACCTGACACCACTGCTACTACCTGACACCACTGCTACTAACACACAACTGCTACTACCTGACACCACTGCTACTACCTGACACCACTGCTACTACCGGACACAACTGCTACCTGACACCACTGCTACTACCTGACACCACTGCTACTACCTGACACCACTGCTACTACCTGACACCACTGCTACTACCTGACACCACTGCTACTACCTGACACCTCTGCTACTACCTGACACCACTGCTACTACCTGACACCACTGCTACTACCTGACACCACTGCTACTACCTGACACCACTGCTACTACCTGACACCACTGCTACTACCTGACACCACTGCTACTACCTGACACCACTGCTACTACCTGACACAACTGCTACCTGACACCACTGCTACTACCTGACACCACTGCTACTACCTGACACCATTACTACCTGACACCACTGCTACAACCTGAAACTCCTACTACCTGACACCACTGATACTACCTGACACCACTGCTACAACCTGAAACAACTCCTACTACCTGACACCCCTGCTACTACCTGACACCACTGCTACTACCTGACACCACTGCTACTACCTGACACCAATGCTACAACCTGAAACAACTACCTGACATCACTGCTACTACTGCTACACCTGAAACACTACCTGACACCACTGCTACTACTACCTGACACCTGACACCACTGCTACTACCACACCACTGCTACTGACACCACTGACACCTGACACCACTGCTACTACCTGACACCACTGCTACTACACCACTGACAACCTGACAACCTGACAACTGACCTACTACCTGACACCACTGCTACTACCTGACACCACTGCTACTACCTGACACCACTGCTACTACCTGACACCACTGCTACTACCTGACACCACTGCTACTACCTGACACCACTGCTACTACCTGACACCACTGCTACTACCTGACACCACTGCTACTACCTGACACCACTGCTACTACCTGACACCACTGCTACTACCTGACACCACTGCTACTACCTGACACCACTGCTACTACCTGACACCACTGCTACTACCTGACACCACTGCTACTACCTGACACCACTGCTACCACTGCTACTGCTACTACCTGACACCACTGCTACTACCTGACACCACTGCTACTACCTGACACCACTGCTACTACCTGACACCACTGCTACTACCTGACACCACTGCTACTACCTGACACAACTGCTACTACTTGACACCACTGCTACTACCTGACACCACTGCTACTCCCTGACACCACTGCTACTCCCTGACACCACTGCTACTCCCTGACACCACTGCTACTCCCTGACACCACTGCTACTCCCTGACACCACTGCTACTCCCTGACACCACTGCTATTCCCTGACACCACTGTTACTACCTGACACCACTGCTACTACCTGACACAACTGTTACTACGTGACACCACTGCTACTACCTGACACCACTGCTACTACCTGACCTGACACCACTGCTACTACCTGACACCTCTGCTACTACCTGAGACCACTTCTACTACCTGACACCACTGCTACTACCTGACACCACTGCTACTACCTGACACCACTGCTACTACCTGACACCACTGCTACTACCTGACACAACTGCTACTACTTGACACCACTGCTACAACCTGAAACACACAACTGACACCACTGCTACTACTACCTGACACCACTGATATGACCTGACACCACTGATACTACCTGAGACCACTTCTACTACCTGACACCACTGCTACTACCTGACACCACTGCTACTACCTGACACCACTGCTACTACCTGACACCACTGCTACTACCTGACACAACTGCTACTACTTGACACCACTGCTACTACCTGACACCACTGCTACTACCGGACACAACTGCTACCTGACACCACTGCTACTACCTGACACCACTGTTACTACCTGACACCACTGCTACTACCTGACACCACTGCTACTACCTGACACCACTGCTACCTGACACCACTGCTACTACCTGACACCACTGCTACTACCTGACACCACTGCTACTCTCTGGCACCATTCTACTGACACCACTGCTAGTACTTGACACCACTGCTCTCTGACACCACTGCTACTACCTGACACCACTGCTACTACCTGACACCACTACTACTCTCTGACACCACTGATATTCTGTGACACCACTGCTACTGACACCACTGCTACTCTCTGACATCCCTGCTACTCCCTGACACCACTTCTACTACCTGACAACACTGCTACTCTCTGACACCACTGCTACTCTGACATCACTGCTAGTACCTGACACCACTGCTACTTCCTGACACCACTGTTACTCCCTGACACCACTGCTATTCTGTGACACCACTGCTACTCCCTGACACCACTGTTACTCTCTGACACCACTGTTACTCCCTGACACCACTGCTATTCTGTGACAACTGCTACTCCCTGACACCACTGCTACTCTTTGACACCACTGCTACTACCTGACACCACTGCTACTCCCTGACACCACTGCTACTCTCTGACACCACTGCTACTCTCTGACACCACTGCTACTCTGACACCACTGCTACTCCCTGACACCACTGCTTCTCTCTGACACCACTGCTACTCCCTGACACCACTGCTACTCTAGCACTACTGCTACTCCCTGACACCACTGCTACTCCATGACAACACTGCTACTCCCTGACACCACTGTTACTCTCTGACACCACTGCTACTGACACCACTGCTACTCCCTGACACCACTGCTACTGACACCACTGCTACTCCTTGACACCACTGCTACTCTCTGACACCACTGCTACCCCCTGACACCACTGTTACTCACTGACACCACTGCTATTCTCTGACACCACTAGTACTCTGACACCACTGTTACTGACACCACTGCTACTCTCTGACACCACTGTTACTCTCTGACACCACTGCTACTCTGACACCACTGCTACTACCTGACACCACTGCAACTCCCTGACACCACTTCTACCTGACACCACTGCTACTCTCTGACACCACTGCTGATCTGACACCACTGCTACTCTGACACCACTGCTACTCTGACACCACTGCTACTCTCTGACACCACTGCTACTCTGACTCCACTGCTACTCTCTGACACCACTGCTACTCTGACACCACCGCTACTCTCTGACACCACTGCTACTGACACCACTGCTACTCTGACACCACTGCTGCTCTCTGACACCACTGCTGCTCTCTGACACCACTGCTACTCTGACACCACTGCTACTACCTGACACCACTGCAACTCCCTGACACCACTTCTACCTGACACCACTGCTACTTTGACACCACTTATAGTACCTGACACCACTGCTAGTACCTGACACCACTACTACTCTCTGACACCACTGCTACTCCCTGACACCACTGCTACTGACACCAATGCTATTCTCTGACACCACTAGTACTGTGACACCACTGTTTCTCTCTGACACCACTGCTACTCCATGACACCACTTTTACTGACACTACTGCTATTCTCTGACACCACTAGTACTCTGTGACACCACTGTTACTGACATCACTGCTACTCTCTGACACCACTGCTACTCTGACACCACTGTTACTCACAGACACCACTGCTACTCCCTGACACCACTTCTACTACCTGACACCACTGCTACTATGGCACCACTGCTACTACCTGACACCACTGCTACTACCTGACAGCACTGCTACTCCCTGACACCACTTTTCCCTCTGACACCACTGCTTGTCTCTGACACCACTGCTACTCTCTGACACCCCTGCTACTCCCTGACACCACTTCTACTACCTGACAACACTGCTACTCTCTGACACCAATGCTACTCTGACATCACTGCTAGTACCTGACACCACTGCTACTTCCTGACACCACTGTTACTCCTTGACACCACTGCTATTCTGTGACAACACTGCTACTCCTTGACACCACTGTTACTCTCTGACACCACTGTTACTCCCTGACACCACTGCTATTCTGTGACAACTGCTACTCCCTGACACCACTGCTACTCTTTGACACCACTGCTACTACCTGACACCACTGCTACTCCCTGACACCACTGTTACTCCCTGACACCACTGCTATTCTGTGACACCATTGCTACTCTCTGACATCGCTGCTACTACCTGACACCACTGCTACTACCTCACACAACTGCTACTACCTCACACAACTGCTACTACCTGACACCACTGCTACTACCTCACACAACTGCTACCTGACACCACTGCTACTACCTGACACCACTACTACCTGACACCACTGCTACAACCTGAAACAACTACCTGACACCATGCTTCTACCTGACACCACTGCTACAACCTGAAACTCCTACTACCTGACACCACTGATACTACCTGACACCACTGCTACAACCTGAAACAACTCCTACTACCTGACACCCCTGCTACTACCTGACACCACTGCTACTACCTGACACAACTGCTACCTGACACCACTGCTACTACCTGACACCACTGCTACTACCTGACACCACTGCTACTACCTGACACCACTGCTACAACCTGAAACAACTACCTGACACCACTGCTACTACCTGACACCAATGCTACAACCTGAAACAACTACTACCTGACACCACTGCTACTACCTGACACCACTGCTACTACCTGACATCATTGCTACAACCTGACACCACAGCTACAACCTGAAACAACTGCTACCTGACACCACTGCTACTACCTGACACCACTGCTACTCTCTTGACACCACTGCTACTACCTGACACCACTGCTACTACCTGACACCACTGCTACTACCTGACACCACTGCTTGTCTCTGACACCACTGCTACTCTCTGACATCCCTGCTACTCCCTGACACCACTTCTACTACCTGACAACACTGCTATTCTGAGACACCACTTCTACTCCCTGACACCGCTGCTACTCTCTGACACCACTGCTACTCTCTGACACCACTGTTACTCCCTGACACCACTGCTATTAAGTGACACCACTGCTACTCCCTGACACCACTGTTACTCTCTGACACCACTGTTACTCCCTGACACCACTGCTATTCTGTGAAACAACTGCTACTCCCTGACACCACTGCTACTCTGACACCACTGTTACTCCCTGACACCACTGCTATTCTGTGACACCATTGCTACTCTCTGACATCACTGCTACTCCCTGACACCACTGCTATTCTGTGACACCACTTCTACTCCCTGACACCGCTGCTACTCTCTGACACCACTGCTACTCTCTGACACCACTGCTACTCTCTCGGACACCACTGCTACTCTCTGACACCACTGCTACTCTCTGACACCACTGCTACTCTGACACCACTGCTACTCTGACACCACTGCTACTCTCTGAAACCACTGCTGCTCTCTGACACCACTGCTACTCTCTGACACCACTGCTACTCTCTGACACCACTGCAACTCTCTGACACCACTGCTACTCTCTGACACCACTGCTACTGACACCACTGCTATTCTGACACCACTGCTGCTCTCTGACACCACTGCTGCTCTCTGACACCACTGCTACTCTGACACCACTGCAACTCCCTGACACCACTTCTACCTGACACCACTGCTACTCTCTGACACCACTGCTGCTCTCTGACACCACTGCTACTCTGACACCACTGCTACTCTCTGACACCACTGCTACTCTGACACCACTGCTACTCTCTGACACCACTGCTACTCTGACACCACTGCTACTCTCTGACACCACTGCTACTCTGACACCACTGCTACTCTGACACCACTGCTACTCTCTGACACCACTGCTACTGACACCACTGCTACTCTGACACCACTGCTGCTCTCTGACACCACTGTTACTCTCTGACACCACTGCTACTCTGACACCACTGCTACTACCTGACACCCCTGCTACTCCCTGACACTTCTACTACCTGAAACCACTGCTACTCTATGACACCACTGCTGCTCTGACACCACTTCTAGTACCTGACACCACTGCTAGTACCTGACACCACTACTACTCTGACACCACTGCTACTGCCTGACACCACTGCTACTGACACCATTGCTATTCTCTGACACCACTAGTACTCTGTGACACCACTGTTTCTCTCTGACACCACTGCTACTCCATGACACCACTTTTACTGACACTACTGCTATTCTCTGACACCACTAGTACTCTGTGACACCACTGTTACTGACATCACAGCTACTCTCTGACATCACTGCTACTCTGACACCACTGTTACTTACTCACAGACACCACTGCTACTCCCTGACACCACTTCTACTACCTGACACCACTGCTACTATGGCACCACTGCTACTCTGACACCACTGCTAGTACCTGACACCACTGCTACTCTCTTGACACCACTGCTACTACCTGACACCACTGCTACTACCTGACACCACTGCTACTCCCTGACACCACTGTTCCCTCTGACACCACTGCTTGTCTCTGACACCACTGCTACTCTCTGACACCCCTGCTACTCCCTGACACCACTTCTACTACCTGACAACACTGCTACTCTCTGACACCACTGCTACTCTGACATCACTGCTAGTACCTGACACCACTGCTACTCTGACACCACTGCTATTCTGTGACACCACTGCTATTCTGTGACACCATTGCTACTCTCTGACACCACTGCTACTCCCTGACACCACTGTTACTCTCTGACACCACTGCTATTCTGAGACACCACTTCTACTCCCTGACACCGCTGCTACTCTCTGACACCACTGCTACTACCTGACACCACTGCTACTCCCTGACACCACTGCTACTCTGACACCACTGCTACTCTCTGACACCACTGCTACTCTGACACCACTGCTACTGTGACACCACTGCTAGTCTCTGAAACCACTGCTGCTCTCTGACACCACTGCTACTCTGACACCACTGCTACTCTGACACCACTGCTACTCTCTGACACCACTGCTACTCTGACACCACTGCTACTCTCTGACACCACTGCTACTCTGACACCACTGCTACTCTCTGACACCACTGCTACTCTGACACCACTGCTACTCTCTGACACCACTGCTACTCTGACACCACTGCTACTCTGACACCACTGCTACTCTGACACCACTGCTACTCTGACACCACTGCTACTCTCTGACACCACTGCTACTCTCTGACACCACTGCTACTCTGACACCACTGCTACTACCTGACACCACTGCAACTCCCTGACACCACTGCAACTCCCTGACACCACTTCTACCTGACACCACTGCTACTCTATGACACCACTGCTACTCTGACACCACTTATAGTACCTGACACCACTGCTAGTACCTGACACCACTGCTACTCTGACATCATTGCTAGTACCTGACACCACTGCTACTTCCTGACACCACTGTTACTCCCTGACACCACTGCTATTCTGTGACACCACTGCTACTCCCTGACACCACTGTTACTCTATGACACCACTGTTACTCCCTGACACCACTACTATTCTGTGACAACTGCTACTCCCTGACACCACTGCTACTCTTTGACACCACTGCTACTACCTGACACCACTGCTACTCCCTGACACCACTGCTACTCCCTGACACCACTGTTGCTCCCTGACACCACTGCTATTCTGTGACACCATTGCTACTCTCTGACATCACTGCTACTACCTGACACCACTGCTACTACCTCACACAACTGCTACTACCTGACACCACTGCTACTACCTGACACCACTGCTACTACCTCACACAACTGCTACCTGACACCACTACTACCTGACACCACTGCTACAACCTGAAACAACTACCTGACACCATGCTTCTACCTGACACCACTGCTACAACCTGAAACTCCTACTACCTGACACCACTGATACTACCTGACACCACTGCTACAACCTGAAACAACTCCTACTACCTGACACCCCTGCTACTACCTGACACCACTGCTACTACCTGACACAACTGCTACCTGACACCACTGCTACTACCTGACACCACTGCTACCTGACACCACTGCTACTACCTGACACCACTGCTACTACCTGACACAACTGCTACCTGACACCACTGCTACTACCTGACACCACTGCTACTACCTGACACCACTGCTACAACCTGAAACAACTACCTGACACCACTGCTACTACCTGACACCACTGCTACTACCTGACATCATTGCTACAACCTGACACCACAGCTACAACCTGAAACAACTGCTACCTGACACCACTGCTACTACCTGACACCACTGCTACTACCTGACACCACTGCTACTCTCTTGACACCACTGCTACTACCTGACACCACTGCTACTACATGACACCACTGCTACTCCCTGACACCACTGTTCCCTCTGACACCACTGCTTGTCTCTGACACCACTGCTACTCTCTGACATCCCTGCTACTCCCTGACACCACTTCTACTCCCTGACACCACTGCTATTCTGTGACAACTGCTACTCCCTGACACCACTGCTACTCTTTGACACCACTGCTACTACCTGACACCACTGCTACTCCCTGACACCACTGTTACTCCCTGACACCACTGCTATTCTGTGACACCATTGCTACTCTGACACCGCTGCTACTGACACCACTGCTACTCTCTGACACCACTGCTACTCTGACCCCACTGCTACTCTCTCTCGGACACCACTGCTACTCTCTGACACCACTGCTACTCTCTGACACCACTGCTACTCTGACACCACTGCTACTCTCTGACACCACTGCTACTCTCTGACACCACTGCTACTCTGACACCACTGCTACTCTCTGAAACCACTGCTGCTCTCTGACACCACTGCAACTCTCTGACACCACTGCTACTCTGACACCACTGCTACTCTCTGACACCACTGCTACTCTGATACCACTGCTGCTCTCTGACACCACTGCTGCTCTCTGACACCACTGCTACTCTGACACCACTGCTACTCTCTGACATCACTGCTACTCTATGACACCACTGCTACTGACACCACTGCTACTCTCTGACACCACTGCTACTCTGACACCACTGCTACTCTCTGACACCACTGCTACTCTGACACCACTGCTACTCTGACACCACCGCTACTCTGACACCACCGCTACTCTGACACCACCGCTACTCTGACACCACTGCTATTCTGACACCACTGCTACTCTCTGACACCACTGCTACTCTGACACCACTGCTACTCTGACACCACTGTTACTCTGACACCACAGCTACTCTGACACCACTGCTACTCTCTTGACACCACTGCTACTCTGACACCACTGTTACTCTGACACCACTGCTACTGACACCACTGCTACTCTGACACGACTGCTACTCTGACACCACTGCTACTGACACCACTGCTACTGACACCACTGCTACTCTGACACCACCGCTACTCTGACACCACCGCTACTCTGACACCACCGCTACTCTGACACCACCGCTACTCTGACACCACTGCTACTGACACCACTGCTACTGACACCACTGCTACTCTGACACCACTGCTACTGACACCACTGCTACTGACACCACTGCTACTCTGACACCACTGCCACTCTGACACCACTGCCACTCTGACACCACTGCTACTCTGACACCACTGCTACTCTGACACCACCGCTACTGACACCACTGCTACTCTGACACCACTGCTACTCTGACACCACTGCTACTCTGACACCACTGCTACTCTGACACCACCGCTACTGACACCACTGCTACTCTGACACCACTGCTACTCTGACACCACCGCTACTCTGACACCACCGCTACTCTGACACCACTGCTACTCTGACACCACTGCTACTCTGACACCACTGCTACTGACACCACTGCTACTCTCTGACACCACTGCTACTCTCTGACACCACTGCTACTCTGACACCACTGCTACTCTGACACCACTGCTACTCTGACACCACTGCTACTCTGACACCACTGCTACTCTGACACCACTGCTACTCTGACACCACTGCTCTCTGACACCACTGCTACTCTGACACCACTGCTACTCTGACACCACTGCTACTCTGACACCACTGCTACTCTGACACCACTGCTACTCTGACACCACTGTTAATCTGACACCACTGTTAATCTGACACCACTGCTACTCTGACACCACTGCTACTCTGACACCACTGCTACTCTGACACCACTGCTACTGACACCACTGCTACTCTGACACCACTGCTACTCTGACACCACTGCTACTCTCTGACACCACTGCTACTCTGACACCACTGCTACTCTGACACCACTGCTACTCTCTGACACCACTGCTACTCTGACACCACTGCTACTCTGACACCACTGCTACTCTGACACCACTGCTACATTTATCATCATTTACTAAAAGTAACATTAACGTCTATTTCTCCCTTAAACCACGTCTCTGTAGCCCTAAAATACCCTAATTACCTATAATTACTCCCAGAACCCTAAAATACCCTAAAACTACGTGAAGAACCCTAAAATACCCTAAAACTACGTCCAGAACCCTAAAATACCCTAAAACTACGTCCAGAACCCTAAAATGCCCTAAAACTACGTCCAGAACCCTAAAATACCCTAAAACTACGTCCAGAACATTAAAATACCCTAAAACTACGTCCAGAACCCTAAAATGCCCTAAAACTACGTCCAGAACCCTAAAATAACCTATAACTATGTCCAGAATCCTAAAATATCCTATAACTACGTCCAGAACTCTAAAACACGATATAACACCCTAAAATTACGCCCAGAACCCTAAAATACCCTAAAAGCACGTCCAGATCCCTAAAATACCCTATATCACCCTAAAACTGTAACCCTAAAATATCGGAACGTGACAAAAATATTAATTTTCAGTATTATTTCCAATATTTAGGATTTAAAGTAACCCAATGCTCACTTGTACCCTAAATAACGTACCCAGAACCCTAGAACCTCTTGTGACACCCTAAAACTACGTCTAAAACCCTAAAATATGCGTCGTTACGACCCAACGTAAGAAGTTTGTTGATATTTGCAGTAATTTAACCTTTAAATTCTAAATGTTGGAGATGTTAGTACCTATTTGTACCCTAAAGAACACCTCTAGAACCCTAGAACCTCCCGCAACACCCTAAAACTACGTCTAGAACCCTGAAATATGGAAAGTTCTGAAGGAACGTCGGAAAGACGATATTTTCACTAATATCTCCGACACTCTGCATTTAAAGTACCACAATGACCATTTGTGCCTTAAACAAGGTGTCTAGAACCCTTAAACCTCCCGCATAACCCTAAAGAACCCCTTCAGAACCCTAAAATCTGTGAGGTTTGGAAGGTAGACGGTAGAGTGGAGGTATTTGTGGAGAGATCTTACCTTATGACGTGAGACATGACGCAGGGCAGCACTACCATCACTGCCAGTTATGTCACCATCAAGCTTCCATCATGGGGGAGGAAATGAGGGTAATAAATGCGAGTGTGACGCCACGGCAGGAAGAACAACAACTAGATCAGAGTCGGAGGAGGAGAGTAGAGCAGCGTCATGGCGGCCGCCGCCATCTTTACTGTTGCTATGGTAACCCCCTCCCCGCAACACGCCGACATTTATTCCACTAATTAAGCCTTTTCTCGACCATTTTGACCTTTTGTGGTGTCTTTTGGGCAATGGAATTGTCAGTTAAATGCGTTCTGATGAAGAGCAAAGGTGCTCTTGATCCCAGGGAATGGGAAATGGCAAATATCATGAAGCCGTCCCCGCAACACAGCATAATCAAGGCCCCAGCATCACTCAGATCTCATCTCCCATATTTTGACCTTTTTAAGGCATTTAAACCTCGTTTAGGTCATTCTAAGTTCTTTTTTTAAGGCATTTTAAACTCTTAAAAGTTTTTTTAAGATATGTTACCCTCTTTAAGGCCTTTTTAAGGGGATTTAAGTATTTTTCAAGAGCCTTTTCATAATAATTTAACCTTTTAAGGTAAATATTTTACGCTTACCTCACTTAAGGAAACTAAGTTCAACCCTACCTGCTAAGTAATAACTTAAGGACAAATGAACTTTAAGGTAAGTAAACTTTAAGGTAAGTAAACTTTAAGGTTAGTGAACTTTAAGGTAAGTAAACTTTAAGGTTAGTGAACTTTAAGGTAAGTAAACTTTAAGGTTAGTGAACTTTAAGGTAAGTAAACTTTAAGGTTAGTGATCTTTAAGGTAAGTAAACTTTAAGGTTAGTGAACTTTAAGGTAAGTAAACTTTAAGGTTAGTGAACTTTAAGGTAAGTAAACTTTAAGGTTAGTGAACTTTAAGGTAAGTAAACTTTAAGGTTAGTGAACTTTAAGGTAAGTAAACTTTAAGGTTAGTGAACTTTAAGGTAAGTAAACTTTAAGGTTTGTGAACTTTAAAGTAGGGGAAGTTTAAGGTTAGTGAACTTTAAGGTAAGACTGACCTTAAAATCTTGCCCAGCTGACCACCGTCACGTACCTGCAGAAATTATACAGTGAAAGGTAGTGAATAACAGTGAATAATAGTGAATGGCAGTGAATAGTGAATAATAGTGAATGGCAGTGAATAGTGAATAACAGTGAATAATAGTGAATGGCAGTGAATAGTGAATAACAGTGAATAATAGTGAATGGCAGTGAATAACAGTGATAGTGATAATGAATAACAGTGATAGTGATAATGAATAACAGTGATAGTGACAGTTAATAACAGTGGATGATAGTGAATAATAGTGAATGACAAAATAATAGTGAATAACAGTGAATAGTGAATGACAGAGAATTATAGTGAATAACAGTGAATGACAGAGAATAGTGACAGTGAATAACGGTGACTGATAGTGAACGCTGAATAACAGCAAATGATACTGACAGTGAAAATTAACGACAGTGAATGATAATGAATGATGATAGTGAATGACAGTGAAAGTGAACGACAAGGAATGATGGTTATTGTGAATGATAAAATGACAGTGAATGACAATGATAGTGAATGACAGTGAAAGTGAATGATGTGAATGACAGTGATAATGATAGTGAAAGAGAAAGTGAACGACAGTGAATGATACTGATAGTGAATTACAATGAGTGAATAATAGTGAAAGCATATGATGGTGAATGACAGTGAAAGTAAGCAATAGTGAATGATTGTGGATAACAGTGAATGAGAAGGAATGATAGTGAGTGAGAGTTAATGATAGTGAATAACTCAATGATTATGACGGTGAACAGTGAATCACAGTGAATAATAGAGAATAATGACAATGAATATTACCGAGTGACAGTGACAATGAATGATAGTGAAAATAAGTGAATGACAGTGAATAATAGTGAAAATGAGAGTGAATGATAGTACATGATAATGACAATGAATGAT
This sequence comes from Cherax quadricarinatus, assembly GCF_038502225.1. Lineage (NCBI taxonomy): Eukaryota > Metazoa > Arthropoda > Malacostraca > Decapoda > Parastacidae > Cherax > Cherax quadricarinatus. Next base: position 23,138,405 of record NC_091358.1, on the reverse strand, counting down.
AATTATAGTCAATGAGAGTGATAGTGAATGACAGTGAATGATGGTGAATGACAGGAATGATAGTGAATGACAGGAATGATAGTGAATGACAGGAATGATAGTGAATGACAGGAATGATAGTGAATGACAGGAATGATGGTGAATGACAGGAATGATAGTGAATGACAGGAATGATAGTGAATGACAGGAATGATAGTGAATGACAGGAATGATAGTGAATGACAGGAATGATGGTGAATGACAGGAATGATAGTGAATGACAGGAATGATAGTGAATGACAGGAATGATGGTGAATGACAGGAATGATAGTGAATGACAGGAATGATAGTGAATGACAGGAATGATGGTGAATGACAGGAATGATAGTGAATGACAGGAATGATGGTGAATGACAGGAATGATAGTAAATGACAGGAATGATAGTGAATGACAGGAATAGTAAATGACAGGAATGATAGTGAATGACAGGAATAATAGTGAATGACAGGAATAATAGTGAATTACAGGAATAATAGTGAATGACAGGAATGATAGTGAATGACAGGAATAGTAAATGACAGGAATGATAGTGAATGACAGGAATAATAGTGAATGACAGGAATAATAGTGAATTACAGGAATAATAGTGAATGACAGGAATGGAAGCGAATGACAGGATAGTGAATGACAGGAATGATAGTGAATGACAGGAATGATAGTGAATGACATGAATGATAGTGAATGACAGGAATGATAGTGAGTGACAGGAATGATAGTGAATGACAGGAATGATAGTGAATGACAGGAATGAGAGTGAATGACAGAAATGAAAGTGAATGACATGAATGATAGCGAATGACAGGCATGATAGTGAATGACAGGAATGATAGTGAATGACAGGAATGATAGTGAATGACAGGAATGATAGTGAATGACAGGAATGATAGTGAATGACAGGAATGATAGTGAATGACAGGAATGATAGTGAATGACAGGAATGATAGTGAATGACAGGAATGATAGTGAATGACAGGAATGATAGTGAATGACAGGAATGATAGTGAATGACAGGAATGATAGTGAATGACAGGAATGATAGTGAATGACAGGAATGATAGTGAATGACAGGAATGATAGTGAATGACAGGAATGATAGTGAATGACAGGAATAATAGTGAATGACAGGAATGATAGTGAATGACAGGAATGATAGTGAATGACAGGAATAATAGTGAATGACAGGAATGATAGTGAATGACAGGAATGATAGTGAATGACAGGAATGATAGTGAATGACAGGAATGATAGTGAATGACAGGAATGATAGTGAATGACAGGAATGATATTGAATGACAGGAATGATAGTGAATGACAGGAATGATAGTGAATGACAGGAATGATAGTGAATGACAGGAATGATAGTGAATGACAGGAATAATAGTGAATGACAGGAATGATAGTAAATGACAGGAATGATAGTGAATGACAGGAATAGTAAATGACAGGAATGATAGTGAATGACAGGAATAATAGTGAGTAACAGGAATAATAGTGAATTACAGGAATAATAGTGAATGACAGGATAGTGAATGACAGGAATGATAGTGAATGACAGGAATGATAGTGAATGACATGAATGATAGTGAATGACAGGAATGATAGTGAGTGACAGGAATGAAAGTGAATGACAGGAATGAGAGTGAATGACAGAAATGATAGTGAATGACAGGAATGAAAGTGAATGACATGAATGATAGTGAATGACAGGAATGATAGTGAATGACAGGAATGAAAGTGAATGACAAGAATTATAGTGAGTGGCAGGAATGAAAGTGAATGACAGGAATGATAGTGAATGACAGGAATGATAGTGAATGACAGAAATGATAGTGAATGACATGAATGATAGTGAATGACAGGAATGATAGTGAATGACAGGAATGAAAGTGAATGACAAGAATTATAGTGAGTGGCAGGAAGGAAAGTGAATGACAGGAATGATAGTGAATGACAGGAATGATAGTGAATGACAGAAATGATAGTGAATGACATGAATGATAGTGAATGACAGGAATGAAAGTGAATGACATGAGTGAATGACAGGAATGATAGTGAGTGACAGGAATGATAGTGAATGACAGGAATGATAGTGAGTGACAGGAATGAAAGTGAATGACAGGAATGATAGTGAATGACAGGAATGATAGTGAGTGACAGGAATGAAAGTGAATGACAGGAATGATAGTGAATGACAGGAATGATAGTGAGTGACAGGAATGAAAGTGAATGACAGGAATGATAGTGAATGACAGGAATGAGTGAATGACAGGAATGATAGTGAATGACAGGAATGATAGTGAGTGACAGGAATGAAAGTGAATGACAGGAATGATAGTGAATGACAGGAATGATAGTGAACGATGACAGGAATGATAGTGAACGATGACAGGAATGATAGTGAATGACAGGAATGATAGTGAATGACAGGAATGATAGTGAACGATGACAGGAATGATAGTGAATGACAGGAATGATAGTGAATGACAGGAATGATAGTGAACGATAATGACAGGAATGATAGTGAATGACAGGAATGATAGTGAACGATGACAGGAATGATAGTGAATGACAGGAATGATAGTGAACGATAATGACAGGAATGATAGTGAATGACAGAAATGATAGTGAACGATGACAGGAATGATAGTGAACGATAATGACAGGAATGATAGTGAATGACAGGAATGATAGTGAATGACAGGAATGATAGTGAATGACAGGAATGATAGTGAATGACAGGAATGATAGTGAATGACAGGAATGATAGTGAATGACAGGAATGATAGTGAATGACAGGAATGAAAGTGAATGACATGAATGATAGCGAATGACAGGAATGATAGTGAGTGACAGGAATGGTAGTGAACGACAGGAATGATAGTGAATGACATGATAGTGAATGAAAGGAATGGTAGTGAATGACAGGAATGATAGTGAATGACAGGAATGATAGTGAATGACAGGAATGGTAGTGAATGATAGTGAATGACAGGAATGATAGTGAACGATAGTGAATGAGAGGAATGATAGTGAACGATAATGACAGGAATGATAGTGAACGATAATGACAGGAATGATAGTGAATGACAGGAATGATAGTGAACGATAATGACAGGAATGATAGTGAATGATAATGACAGGAATGATAGTGAATGACAGGAATGATAGTGAACGATAATGACAGGAATGATAGTGAATGACAGGAATGATAGTGAACGATAATGACAGGAATGATAGTGAATGACAGGAATGATAGTGAATGACAGAAATGATAGTGAACGATGACAGGAATGATAGTGAACGATAAAGACAGGAATGATAGTGAACGATAATGACAGGAATGATAGTGAATGACAGGAATGATAGTGAACGATAATAACAGGAATGATAGTGAATGATAATGACAGGAATGATAGTGAACGATGACAGGAATGATAGTGAATGACAGGAATGATAGTGAACGATGACAGGAATGATAGTGAATGACAGGAATGATAGTGAACGATAATGACAGGAATGATAGTGAACGATAATGACAGGAACGATAGTGAATGACAGGTATGATAGTGAACGATAATAACAGGAATGATAGTGAACGATAATGACAGGAATGATAGTGAACGATAATGACAGGAATGATAGTGAATGACAGGAATGATAGTGAACGATAATGACAGGAATGATAGTGAACGATGACAGGAATGATAGTGAATGACAGGAATGATAGTGAACGATAATGACAGGAATGATAGTGAACGATAATGACAGGAATGATAGTGAACGATAATGACAGGAATGATAGTGAACGATAATGACAGGAATGATAGTGAACGATAATGACAGGAATGATAGTGAACGATAATGACAGGAATGATAGTGAACGATAATGACAGGAATGATAGTGAACGATAATGACAGGAATGATAGTGAACGATAATGACAGGAATGATAGTGAACGATAATGACAGGAATGATAGTGAACGATAATGACAGGAATGATAGTGAACGATAATGACAGGAATGATAGTGAACGATGACAGGAATGATAGTGAACGATAATGACAGGAATGATAGTGAACGATAATGACAGGAATGATGGTGAACGATAATGACAGGAATGATAGTGAATGATAATGACAGGAATGAGTGAACGATAATGACAGGAATGATAGTGAATGATGACAGGAATGATAGTGAACGATAATGACAGGAATGATAGTGAATGATGACAGGAATGATAGTGAATGATAGTAAGGTAGATGAGAAGGCCCGGTTATCCACAGTAATTATAGAGTCGCAAGATATTGATTCAGAGGGAGATATAATTGTTATAACCACTTGGTGACCACTTATACCACTTAGTGACCACTTACACCACTTAGTGACCACTTATACCACTCAGTGACCACTTATACCACTTAGTGACCACTTATACCACTCAGTGACCACTTACAACACTTAGTGACCACTTATACCACTCAGTGACTACTTACACCACTTAGTGACCACTTATACCACTTAGTGACCATTTATACCACTCAGTGACCACTTATACCACTCAGTGACTACTTACACCACTTAGTGACCACTTATACCACTCAGTGACTACTTACACCACTTAGTGACCACTTATACCACTTAGTGACCACTTATACCACTCAGTGACCACTTATACCACTTAGTGACCACTTATACCACTTAGTGACCACTTATACCACTTAGTGACCACTTATACCACTCAGTGACCACTTACACCACTCAGTGACCACTTACACCACTTAGTGACCACTTATACCACTCAGTGACCACTTACACCACTTAGTGACCACTTATACCACTTAGTGACCACTTATACCACTTAGTGACCACTTATACCACTCAGTGACCACTTACACCACTTAGTGACCACTTATACCTCAGTGACCACTTACACCACTTAGTGACCACTTATACCACTCAGTGACCAATTACACCACTTATTGACCACTTAAACCACTCAATGACCACTTACACCGATTAGTGACCACTTATACCACTTAGTGACCAATGACAGTGACCACTAATACCACTCAGTGACCACTTACACCACTTAGTGACCACTTATACCACTCAGTGACCACTTACACCACTTAGTGACCACTTATACCACTCAGTGACCACTTACACCACTTAGTGACCACTTATACTACTTAGTGACCACTTACACCACTTAGTGACCACTACCACTTAGTGGCCACTTACACCACGTCGTGACCACTTACACCACTTAGTGACCACATATGCCACTTAGCGACCACTGACAGTGACCACCTGTACCACTTAGTGACCACTTGTACCACTTAGTGACCACTTAAACAACTCAGTGACCACTTAAACCACTTAGTGACCACTTATACCACTCAGTGACCACTTACACCACTTAGTGACCACTTATACTACATAGTGACCACTTACACCACTTAGTGACCACTTATACCACTTAGTGGCCACTTACACCACTTAGTGACCACTTATACTACTTAGTGGCCACTTACACCACTTAGTGACCACTTATACCACTCAGTGACCACTTATATCACTTAGTGACCACTTGTACCACTCAGTGACCACTTATACCACTTAGTGGCCACTTACGCCACTTAGTGATTCACACTTATACCAGTGGCCACTTACACCACTTAGCGACCACTTATACCGCTTAGAGGCCACTTACACCACTTATACCACTCAGTGACCACTTACACCACTTAGTGACCACTTATATCACTTAGTGACCACTTATACCACTCAGTGACCACTTATACCACTCATTGACTACTTATACCACTCAGTGACCACTTACACCACTTAGTGGCCACTTACACCACTTAGTGACCACTTATACCACACAGTGACCACTTACACCACTTAGTGACCACTTATATCACTCAGTGACCACTTACACCACTCAGTGACCACTTACACCACTTAGTGACCACTTTCACCACTTATACCACTCAGTGACCACTTAAGTATACCACTCAGTGACCACTTACACCACTTAGTGACCACTTACACCACTTAGTGACCACTAACACCACTCATTGACCACTTACACCACTTAGTGACCACTTATACCACTCAGTGACCACTTACACCACTTAGTGACCACTTATACCACTTAGTGACCACTTATACCACTTGGTGACCACTTATACCACTCAGTGACCACTTACACCACTTAGTGACCACTTATATCGCTTAGTGACCACTTATACCAGTGACCACTTACACCACTTAGTGACCACTTATACCACTTAGTGACCACTTATACCACTCAGTGACCACTTACACCACTTAGTGACCACTTATACCACTCAGTGACCAATTACACCACTTAGTGACCACTTATACCACTTAGTGACCACTTATACCACTCAGTTACCACTTACACCGCTTAGTGACCACTTATATCACTCAGTGACCACTTACGCCACTTAGTGACCACTTGTACCACTTAGTGACCACTTACAGCATTTAGTGCCCACTTATACCACTCAGTGACCACTTACACCACTTAGTGACCACTTATACCACTTAGTGACCATTTATACCACTCAGTGACCACTTACACCACTTAGTGACCACTTATACCACTCGGTGACCACTTACAGAATTTAGTGACCACTTATGCCACTCAGTGACCACTTACACAACTTAGTGACCACTTATACTACTTAGTGACCACTTACATCACTTAGTGACCACTGCCACTTAGTGACCACTTACACCACTTAGTGACCACATATGCCACATAGCGACCACTTGTACAACTTATACCACTCAGTGACCACTTGTACCACTTGTACCACTTAGTGACCACTTATACCACTCAGTGACCACTTACACCACTTAGTGACCACTTATACCACTCAGTGACCACTTACACCACTTAGTGACCACTTATACTACTTAGTGACCACTTATACCACTTAGTGGCCACTTACACCACTCAGTGACCACTTATATCACTTAGTGACCACTTATACCACTCAGTGACCACTTATACCACTCAGTGACCACTTACACCACTTAGTGACCACTTATACCACTCGGTGACCACTTACAGAATTTAGTGACCACTTATGCCACTCAGTGACCACTTACACCACTTAGTGACCACTTATACCACTCAGTGACCATTTATACCACTCAGTGACCACTTACACCACTTAGTGACCACTTATGCCACTCAGTGACCACTTACACCACTAAGTGACCACTTATACCACTTAGTGACCACTTATACCACTTGGTGACCACTTATACCACTTAGTGACCAAGTACACTACTTAGTGACCACTTATACCACTCAGTGACCACTTACACCACTTAGTGACCACTTATACCGCTTAGTGACCACTTATACCACTCAGTGACCACTTACACCACTTAGTGACCACTTATACCACTCGGTGATCACTTACACCACTTATACTACCTAGTGACCACTTACACCACTTAATGACCACTTATACCACTCAGTGACCAATGACACCACTTAGTAGCCACTTATACCACTCAGTGACCACTTACATTACTTAGCGACCACTTATACCACTCAGTGACCACTTATACCAGTTAGTGACCACTTACACCACTTAGTGACCACTTATGCCACTCTGTGACCAATTACACCACTTAGTGACCACTTATACCACTCAGTGACCACTTACATTACTTAGCGACCACTTATACCACTCAGTGACCACTTATACCAGTTAGTGACCACTTATACGACTCAGTGACCAATTACACCACTTAGTGACCACTTATACCACTCAGTGACCACTTATACCAGTTAGTGACCACTTACACCACTTACTGACCAATTACACCACTTAGTGACCACTTATACCACTTAGTGACCACTTATACCACTTGGTGAACACTTATACCACTTAGTGACCAATTACACTTAGTGACCACTTACACCACTTACTGACCACTTATACCGCTTAGTGACCACTTACACCACTCAGTGACCAATGACACTACTTAGTGACCACTTATAGCACTCAGTGACCACTTACATCACTTAGTTACCACTTATACCACTCGGTGACCACTTACAGAATTTAGTGACCACTTATGCCACTCAGTGACCACTTACACCACTTAGTGACCACTTATATCACTTAGTGACCACTTATACCACTCAGTGACCACTTATACCACTCAGTGACCACTTAGTGGCCACTTACGCTACTTAGTGATTCACACTTATACCACTCAGTAACCACTTACACCACTTAGTGGCCACTTACACCACTTAGTGACCACTTATACCTCTCAGTGACCACTTAGTGGCCACTTACGCCACTTAGTGATTCACACTTATACCACTCAGTGACCACTTATACCTCTCAGTGACCACTTAGTGGCCACTTACGCCACTTAGTGATTCACACTTATACCACTCAGTGACCACTTACACCACTTAGTGACCATTTACACCACTTAGTGACCACTTATACCACTCAGTGACCACTTACACCACTCAGTGACCACTTATACCACTTAGCGACAACTTACACCAATTAGTGACCACTTATACCACTCAGTGACCACTTACACCACTTAGTGACCACTTACACCACTTAGTGACCACTTATACCACTCAGTGACCACTTATACCACTCAGTGACCACTTACACCACTTAGTGACCACTTACACCACTTAGTGACCACTTATATCACTCAGTGACCACTTACACCACTTAGTGACCACTTACACCACTTAGTGACCACTTATATCACTCAGTGACCACTTACACCACTTAGTGACCACTTAAACCACTTAGTGACCACTTATGCCACTCTGTGACCACTTACACCACTTAGTGACCACTTATACCACTCAGTGACCACTTACATCACTTAGCGACCACTTATACCACTCAGTGACCACTTACACCACTTAGTGACCACTTATACCACTTAGTGACCATTTATACCACTCAGTGACCACTTACACCACTTAGTGACCACTTATGCCACTCTGTGACCACTTACACCACTTAGTGACCACTTATACCACTCGGTGACCACTTACATCACTTAGCGACCACTTATACCACTCAGTGACCACTTACACCACTTAGTGACCACTTATACCACTTAGTGACCACTTATACCACTTGAACACTTATACCACTTAGTGACCAATTACACTTAGTGACCACTTACACCACTTACTGACCACTTATACCGCTTAGTGACCACTTATACCACTAAGTGACCACTTACACCACTTAGTGACTAATACCACTCAGTGATCACTTACACCACTTATACTACTTAGTGATCACTTACACCACTTAGTGACCACTTATACCACTCAGTGACCAATGACACCACTTAGTGACCACTTATAGCACTCAGTGACCACTTACACCACTTAGTGACCACTTCTACTACTTAGTGACCATTGACACTACTTAGTGACCACTTACACCACTTAGTGGCCACTTATACCACTCGGTGACCACTTACAGAATTTAGTGACCACTTATGCCACTCAGTGCCCACTTACACCACTTAGTGACCACTTATACTACTCAGTGACCACTTACGCCACGTCGTGACCGCTTACACCACTCAGTGGCCACATATACCACTTAGTGACCATTTATACCACTCAGTGACCACTTACACCACTTAGTGACCACTTACACCACTTAGTGATCAATTGCACCACTTATTGACCACTTAAACCACTCAGTGACCACTTACACCCCTTAGTAACCACTTACACCACCTAGTGGCCACTTACAGACCACTTACGCCCCTTAGTGAACACTTACACCACTTAGTGAACATTTACATCAGTTAGTGACAACTTACACCGCTTTCTGACCACGTACACCACTTGATGACCACACACACCACTTAGTGACCACTTACACAGCTTAGTGACCACCTACACCACGTGCTACATACACCACTTAGCGACCACTTACACCACACAGTGACCACTTACACCGCTTAGCGACCACTTACACCCCTTAGTGACCACTTACACAGCTTAGTGGCCACTTACACAGCTTAGTGACTACGTACATCACTTGGTGACCACGTACACCACATAGGCCAGGCGGATCACTAGTACCACTTGGTGAGACCAAACGGACTAGTACCATTTAGAGAGACCAAGGTGGAGCCCAAGTACCATTTAGTGAGACCAAGGCGGACCACTAGTACCACTTAGCGAGACCAGGACCACTAGTATCACTTAGTGAGGCCAAGAGAACCACTCAGTGAGGCCAGGAGGACCACTAGTACCACCCAGTGAGACCAGAAAACCACAATCACCACCAAGGCCAGACGGACCACTAGTACCATTTAGTGAGACGGTCACAGTCTACAGTGATCACAATCCTCTAGTATATCTCCAAGCCATGAAGAACCACAACACAAGGCTCATGCGCTGGACGCTAAGACTGCAACCATACTCACTCAGAATTAAATATATTGCCGGCAAAGAAAATATGTTGGCAGACTCTTTATCTAGAGTCTAATATTTTTATTTATTTAGGTTAGGATGTTATTTGTGGTAACCCCTTTTCACGCTCTTTTTTTTTATCCACTGGTGTGGGGTTTTTTTTTTTAGTGAGGGGATGCGGGCTACCGTCCGCCTGTATCATGGACCTATGCTAGCCTGTCTGACTGCTGTCTCACTCTAAGTTTAGGGTTTGGCTTTTGGTCACGAGAAAAGCTGAGCTCTATCTAAGAGTTGGATGGTGGAGAGGAAAGGCGGTCCCATTATTTTGTGCCATGGCGGCACGGTTACCACTGGAAGGTGGCAGCCTAATCCTGAGCCTTCTCGGGGTGGGGGTGTGGCATGCAAAGAGTACGTAACCTTTATTCGGCGCATGTACACACCCTCATTTACAGGCTATCTACCCCAACCAGCGAACCAGGTTGCTAAGAGTTGATGATGGGGCCCCGTCGTTCAACTAGTGACCAGGTTCTAGCCAATAAGAAGATGGTTTTGGCAATCGCAGAGGTTATGTGGGTACCGCTCTCCTGTCTGCCCTTGTCATTCCCATTCTAGAGCTGGTTGAAGCACGGTCTGCTATCTTGTGGCTTCTATTCTGCCTTGCTTACCGTGGAGTGCACTATACTTATCACTGTACATAGTGTACATTTTGCTGTTCTAAATTGGTGAAGGATAATATAAGTCTAAACTTTTTCTGCTGTGTTTATTTTGCTCCCATTACACCCGGGATAACAGGCCATTTGGATTCCTGGGTTGTAATAGAGACCAAAGCGGACCACTAGTACCACTTAGTGAGACCAGGAGGACCACTAGTGACACTTATTGAGACCAGAAAACCACTATTAAAACTGAGGCCAGACGGACCACTGGTGCCACTTAGTGAGACCAGGACTACTAGTACCACTTAGACCAGGAGGACCACTAGTGACACTTATTGAGACCAGAAAACCACTATTAAAACTGAGGCCAGACGGACCACTGGTACCACTTAGTGAGACCAGGACTACTAGTACCACTTAGTGAGACCAGGAGGACCACTAGTACCACATAGTATGATCAAGGTGGACCACTAGTACCACTTTGTGAGACCGAGGTGGACCACAAGTACCACTTAGTGAGACCAAGGTGGACCACTAGTACCACTTACTGAGACCAGGATGACCACTTGTACCAATAGTGAGGCATTAGGACCACTAGTACCACTTAGAGAGACCAAGGTGGACCACTAGTACCAATTAGTGAGGCCAGGTGGAACACTAGTACCACTTAGTGAGGCCAGGAACACTAGTACAACTTAGTGAGGCCAGGAGGATCACTAGTACCACTTAGTGAGTTCAGGTGGACCACTAGCACCATTTATTGAGGCCAGGTGGACCACTAGTGACAATTAGTGAGACCAGGCGGACCACTAGTACCACTTACTGAGGCCAAGAGGATCACTAATACCACCTGGTGAGAACAGGAGGACCACTAGTACCAATTAGTAAGACCAAGATTGACCACTATTACCACTTAGTGAGTCCTGGATCACTAGTACCACTTAGTGAGACCAGGCAGACTACTAGTACCACTTAGTGAGACCAAACGGATAACTAGTACCACTTAGTGACGCCAAGAGGACCACTGATACCACTTAGTGAGACCAGGAGGACTGCTAGTACCAATTAGTAAGACCAAGGTGGCCCATTAGTACCACTTAGTGAGGCCAGGTGGACCACTAGCACCACTTAGGCGAGGACCACTAGTACCACTTAGTGAGGCAAGGACCAATAGTCCCATTTAGCGAGGCAAGGTGGACCACTAGTACCACTTAGTGAGGCCAGGTGGACTACCACTTAGTGAGGCCAGGACCACTAGTACCACTTAGTGAGGCAAGGACCAATAGTCCCATTTAGCGAGGCAAGGTGGACCACTAGTACCACTTAGTGAGGCCAGGTGGACTACCACTTAGTGAGGCCAGGACCACTAGTACCACTTAGTGAGGCCAGAACCACTAGGCCCACTTAGTGAGGCCAGGTGGATCACTAGTACCACTTAGTGAGAGAATGAGGACTAGTACCACTTAGTGAGACCAGGAGGACCACTAGTACCACTTAGTGAGACCAGGAGGACCACTAGTACCACTTAGTGAGACCAGGAGGACCACTAGTACCACTTAGTGAGACCAGGAGGACCACTAGTACTACTTAGTGAGACCATTCAGGCCACTAATACCACTTAGTGAGGCCAGAAGGACCACTAGTACCAGTTAGCGAGGCTAGGCGGACCACTAGTACCAGCAGATATCAACCACCAGCACATATCATCCAACTACCAGCAGATGTCAACTAACTACCAGCAGATGTCAAACAACTACCAGCAGATATCAACCAACTACCAGCAGATATCAACCAACTACCAGCAGATATCAACCAACTACCAGAAGATGTCAACCAACTACCAGCAGATGTCAACCAACTACCAGCAGATGTCAACCAACTACCAGCAGATATCAACCAACTACCAGCAGATATCAATCAACTACCAGCAGATATCATCTAACTACCAGCAGATGTCAACCAACTACCAGCATATATCAACCATCTACCAGCAGATATCAACCAACTACCAGCAGATATCAACCATCTACCAGCAGATATCAACCATCTACCAGCAGATATCAATCAACTACCAGCAGATATCATCTAACTACCAGCAGATGTCAACCAACTACCAGCAGATATCAACCATCTACCAGCAGATGTCAACCAACTACCAGCAGATATCAACCAACTGCCAGCAGATATCAACCATCTACCAGCAGATATCAACCAACTACCAACAAATGCCAACCAACTACCACAGATATCAACCATTTACCAGCAGATATCAATCATCTACCAGCAGATATCGAAGAACTACCAGCAGATATCAACTACAGGCAGATATCAACTAAAGGCAGATATCAACCAACTAACAGCAGATATCAAGCAACTACCAGCAAATATCAACTACTAGCAGGTATCTACTACCAGCAGATATCAGCTTCCAGCAGATATCAGCTACCAGCTGAACCCTCATTTATCAATTACCAGCGGTATCAACTACCAGCAGATATCATCCAACTACCAGCAGATATCAACTCTAGCAGATATCAACCAACTAACAGCAGATATCAACCAACTAACAGCAGATATCAACTACCCGCAGATATCAATTACCAGCAGAGACAACTACTAGCTGGTATCAACCAACTACCAGGAGATATTAACCAACTACCAACAGGTATCAACCAATTACCAGCAGATATCAACTACCAGCTGATATCAACCAATTACCAGCTGATATCAACCAACTACCAGCTGATATCAACAAACTACCAGCAGGTATCAACTACCAGCTGATATCAACTATTTACCAGCTGATATCAACTACCAGGAGATATCAACTGTAAGCAGATATCAACTACCAGCAGATATCAACCAACTAGCAGGAGACATCAACCAACAGTAGATATCAACTTCCAGCAGGTATCAGCTATCAGCAGGTATCAACTATCACCAGATATCAATTGCCAGAAGATATCAACTACCAACAGATATCAACCAACTACCAGCAGATTTCAACCAACTACCAGCAGATATCAACCAACTACAATCAGATATCAACCAACTACCAGAAGATATCAACCAACTACAATCAGATATCAACCAACTACCAGAAGATATCAATTACCAGCAGATACCAATCAACTACCAGCAGATATCATCCAACTACCAGCAGATATCAACTACCAGCAGATATCAGCTACCAGCAGAAATCAATAAACTACCAGCAGATATCAGCCAACTATCAGCAGATATCAGCTACCAGCAGATATCATCTACCAGCAGATATCATCCAACTACCTGCATATATCAACTACCAGCAGATATCAGCTACCAGCAGATATCACTCAACAATCAGCAGATATCAACTAACTACCAGCAGATATGAACTAACTATCAGCAGATATCAACCAACTACCAGCAGATATCATTCAGCTACCAGCAGGTATCAACTACCAGCAGATATCAGCTACCAGCAGATATTAACTACCAGCAGATATCAACTACCAGCAGATAACTACCAGCAGATATCAACTACCAGCAGATATTAACTAGAGGCAGGTATCAACTACCAGTAGATATCAACCAATTACCAGCAGATATCAACCAACTACTAGGAGATATCAACTACCAGGAGATATAAACTGCCGGAAGATATCAACTAACTACCAGCAGATATCAACCAACTACCAGCAGATATCAATCAACTACCAGCAGATATCAATCAACTACCAGCAGATATCAATCAACTACCAAAGATATCAACCAACTACCAGCAAATATCAATCAACTACCAGATAATATCAACCAACTACCAGCAGATATCAATCAACTACCAGCAGATATCAATCAACTACCAGCAGATATCAATCAACTACCAGCAGATATCAATCAACTACCAGCAGATATCAATCAACTACCAGCAGGTATCAATCAACTACCAGCAGATATCAATCAACTACCAGCAGATATCAACCAGGTACAAGTAGATATCAACTAACTACCAGCAGACATCAACCAAGTACCAGCAGATATGAATCAACTACTAGCAGACATCAACCAAGTACCAGCAGATATGAATCTACTACCAGCAGATATCAATCAACTACCAGCAGACATCAACCAAGCACCAGCATATATGAATCTACTACCAGTAGATATCAAGTAAGTACCAGCAGATATGAATCTACTACCAGCAGACATCAACCAAGTACCAGCAGATATCAATCAACTACCAGCAGACATCAACCAAGTACCAGCAGATATGAATCTACTACCAGTAATATCAACCAAGTACCAGCAGATATCAATCAACTACCAGCAGACATCAACCAAGCACCAGCATATATGAATCTACTACCAGTAGATATCAACCAAGTACCAGCAGATATGAATCTACTACCAGCAGACATCAACCAAGTACCAGCAGATATGAATCTACTAAAAGCAGACATCACCGAAGGACCAGCAGATATCAATCAACTACCAGCAGACATCAACCACGTACCAGCAGATATGAATCTACTACCAGTAGATATCAACTACCAGCAGATAGCAACCTGCAGAGAGCAGAGGTGGGCAAGGAAGGCAGCAGATCTTCAAGGCGGGGGAGGGCGGTTGAGGGCAGAAGACGGGGGTCAGGGTGGGACTGGAAGGGGTGTTCGGGAGAGGGTGGGCGTGGCGGACAGATAAACATACACATCTCTGAGTCAGATGTTGCCATGACAACCATCACGCGTTGCCATGGTGACCACAGCCAGCATCCCTCGTTGCCAGACGCTCTCAAGACATGAAGAGTACTTACTCACTGATGACCCAAGATGATAATGATAATGAGGATGGTAATTATGATGAGGAAGATGGTGATGATAGTAATGATGGTGATTGTGATCATGACAGTGGTGATAATGATGTGATGATGGTGGTGGTGATGATGATGATGATGATGATCGTGATTTAGAGGAAGATAAAGATGATGATAAAGATGAAGGTGAAGATGAAAGTGAAGACGAATGTGAAGGTGAAAGTGAAGATGGTGAAGATGAAGGTGAAGATGAAGGTGAAGATGAAGACGAAGATGAAGGTGAAGGTGAAGATGAAAGTGAACATGAAAGTGAAGCTGAAAGTGAACATGAAGGTGAACATGAAAGTAAAGATGAAGGTGAAGATGAAAGTGATGAAGGTGAAGATGAAGATGAAGATGAAAGTGAAGATGAAGGTGAAGATGAAAGTGAAGATGAAGATGGTGAAGATGAAAGTGAAGATGAAGATGAAGGTGAAGATGAAAGTTAAGATGAAAGTGAATATGGTGAAGATGAAGGTGAAGATAAAAGTGAAGATGAAAGTGAATATGGTGATAAAAGTGAAGGTGAAGATGAAAGTGAAGATGAAGGTGAAGATGAAAGTGAAGATGAAGATGAAGGTGAAGATGAAAGTGAAGATGAAGGTGAAGATGAAAGTGAAGATGAAAGTGAAGATGAAGGTGAAGATGAAAGTGAAGATGAAGGTGAAGATGAAAGTGAAGATGAAGGTGAAGATGAAAGTGAAGATGAAGGTGAAGATGAAAGTGAAGATGAAGGTGAAGATGAAAGTGAAGATGAAGGTGAAGATGAAGGTGAAGATGAAAGTGAAGATGAAGGTGAAGATGAAGGTGAAGATGAAGGTGAAGATGAAGGTGAAAATGAAGGTGAAGATGAAGGTGAAGATGAAGGTGAAGATGAAGGTGAAGATGAAGGTGAAGATGAAGGTGAAGATGAAAGTGAAGATGAAGGTGAAGATGAAGGTGAAGATGAAAGTGAAGATGAAGGTGAAGATGAAGGCGAAAATGAAGGTGAAGATGAAGGTGAAGATGAAGGTGAAGATGAAGGTGAAGATGAAAGGGAAGATGAAGGTGAAGATGAAAGTTAAGATGAAGATAAAGATAAAGGAGAAAACACTGCCGAAGGCCTACTGGCCCATACTTGGCAAGTTCTTCTCAAACACAAACACACTAACAAAAATATTGGCCCAACCCTTTTTACTCGTGTGTCCCACTCCAGCCCCTCTCACTTATGTGTCCCACTCCAGCCCCTCTCACTTATGTGTCCCACTCCAGCCCCTCTCACTTATGTGTCCCACTCCAGCCCCTCTCACTTATGTGTCCCACTCCAGCCCCTCTCACTTATGTGTCCCACTCCAGCCCCTCTCACTTATGTGTCCCACTCCAGCCCCTCTCACTTATGTGTCCCACTCCAGCCCCTCTCACTTATGTGTCCCACTCCAGCCCCTCTCACTTATGTGTCCCACTCCAGCCCCTCTCACTTATGTGTCCCACTCCAGCCCCTCTCACTTATGTGTCCCACTCCAGCCCCTCTCACTTATGTGTCCCACTCCAGCCCCTCTCACTTATGTGTCCCACTCCAGCCCCTCTCACTTATGTGTCCCACTCCAGCCCCTCTCACTTATGTGTCCCACTCCAGCCCCTCTCACTTATGTGTCCCACTCCAGCCCCTCTCACTTATGTGTCCCACTCCAGCCCCTCTCACTTATGTGTCCCACTCCAGCCCCTCTCACTTATGTGTCCCACTCCAGCCCCTCTCACTTATGTGTCCCACTCCAGCCCCTCTCACTTATGTGTCCCACTCCAGCCCCTCTCACTTATGTGTCCCACTCCAGCCCCTCTCACTTATGTGTCCCACTCCAGCCCCTCTCACTTATGTGTCCAACTCCAGCCCCTCTCACTTATGTGTCCCACTCCAACCCCTCTCACTTGTGTGTCCCACTCCAACCCCTCTCACTCATGTGTCCCTTTCCAGCCGCTCTCATGTGTCCCACTCCAGCCCTTCTCACTCATGTACAAATCCCACTCCAACCCCTCTCACTCAGTGCAAGTCCCACTCCAACCCCTCTCACTTACCTGTCCCACTCCAGCCCCTCTCACTTGTGTCCCACTCCAGCCCCTCTCACTTGTGTCCCACTCCAGCCCCTCTCACTTACGTGTCCCACTCCAGCCCCTCTCACTTACGTGTCCCACTCCAGCCCCTCTCACTTGTGTCCCACTCCAGCCCCTCTCACTTATGTGTCCAACTCCAGCCCCTCTCACTTATGTGTCCCACTCCAACCCCTCTCACTCATGTGTCCCTTTCCAGCCACTCTCATGTGTCCCACTCCAGCCCTTCTCACTCATGTACAAATCCCACTCCAACCCCTCTCACTCAGTGCAAGTCCCACTCCAACCCCTCTCATGTACAAGTCCCACTCCAGCCCCTTCTCACTCATGTACAAGTCCCACTCCAACCTTCTCACCCATGAGCAAATCCCACTTCAGCCCCTCTCACTCATGTACAAGTCCCACTCCAGCCCCTCTCACGTGCATGACCCACTAAAGCCCTTCACACTCATGTACAAGTCCCACTCCACCCCTCTCACTCATGTACAAGTCTCACTCCGGCCTGCAAAGAGTACGTAACCTTTATTCTGTGCATGTACACACCCTCATTTACAGGCTATCTCCCCCAACCAGCGAACCAGGTTGCTAAGAGTTGATGATGGGGCCCCGTCGTTCAACTAGTGACCAGGTTCTGGCCAATAAGATGGTTTTGGCAATCGCAGAGGTTATGTGGGTACAACTCTCCTGTCTGCCCTTGTCATTCCCATTCTAGAGCTGGTTGAAGCACGGTCTGCTATCTTGTGGCTTCTATTTCTGCCTTGCTTACCGTGGAGTGCACTATACTTATCACTGTACATAGTGTACATATTGCTGTTCTAAATTGGTGAAGGATAATATAAGTCTAAACTTTCTCTGCTGTGTTTATTTTGCTCCCATTAAACCCGAGATAACAGGCCATTTGGAATCCTGGGTTGTAATATGGGTAGCCTGTCCGAGAGCTGGAGCTGGACTTAGAGAAACGGTTGAGCTTAGGGTGAAGCTCGTAGCAGGAACATTGTGCAGCTTGCTGTCTGGCATTGCATTAGCTTTGCCTACGCTTTACAAATTTTGCGTGTCAGTTACTGTTATGGTCAGCCTTGCTACTGTGTGATCGTTCAACAGCTCGCTACTAGCTTGTTCGGTGTGCTCGCTTCGCTACGGTCAATCTTCTAGAACAGTGTAGCCGTCTGGCATTGCTTTACAAATTTTGCGTGTCAGTTGTTACTAGCCTGTTCGGTGTGGAGAATTTTGCAGTCGGCTCTGCCTGTATGCGTATTCTGCAGTCGTACTGTGCATAGCTAAGCGTGTTCTGCAAATTAACGTGTTATGTTGGGGTATTCTGCAATCGTACTGTGCATAGCGAATAACTTATGCCACCTAGACGAGTCAGATATCTGGTGTCGGCATATACTTTGCATAACCTACCTAAATTGTCCCTACAGCGTTGTTGGAAAATTGCTCGTTCCATTGGCATTAAATACAAACGCACTCTCACAGCTCCGCAACTGCGTTCACCGATTGCTGACAAACTTATAGAAGAAGAGTTGTCACATCAGACTCCTCCCTCTACGGGAGCTAGGGCAAAAACTACTATGTTCTCGCAGGAGGAAGATGATACACCTACGGAGCAAAATGGTCAGTATAGTGCAGCTGGGTTGTCTCAAGGTGAATCAGCGTCGTTGGCACTTGAGCTGGCAAAAATCAATCTTGAGCAAACTAGGGAACAGAGAGCATTCGCAAGGGAAGAATTTGATAGGGAAAAAGAAAGGAGGCAGTTTTCGCATTCTGTAAATGATTTTAGTTTACAAAAAGCAGTACAGCTTGTTCCCCGCTTCAATGAGGCCGAACCAGAACAATTTTTCGAAAGCTTCGAAAATCAGGCTCGAGCCTTGAGGTGGCCGGAACAGCATTGGGCATCGTTGGTTCATACAGCATTATTGGATAAGGCACAGGAATTTATGTCAGCATTAAATGACGCTGAATTTTCTGATTATCAAGTAGTGAAGACCACAGTGTTGGGAGCATATACATGTATCCCAGCCAAACAAAAAAAAAATTTAAGCTGGGCAGACGACAGCTTGGTCAATCCCTAGTGGACTTTGTGAGACAGCAAACCAAAGCTTTTACCCTGGTATAAAGCAAGTGGTGTCTCTACCTTTGAGGAGCTGGTAAAGCTTATTCTGATTGATAACCTGCTGGAGTCTGTGGGACCAGAGGTTCGAGTCTTTCTGCATGATCGTGACTTAACCACTGCATTGGAGGCAGCCAGGTTGGCTGATACCTTCGAAACTAACCGCTCCTTGTCCGAGCGGTCCCGTCTCTCTTTTCAACAGCCTGGCATGAGCAGAGATCGTCAACCTTGGAGAATGAAGTGCCAGCCGGAGGGAGAACGTCTACGTCAGCCAACTAAGTCACCTGGTGAGCCACGCTTCTCAACTTATGGTCCACCTGCGGAGAGGCAAACTACTCATGGTGCATCTCGACAACAGTATCCAGAGAGACACCAGCCAGAACGACACCATTTGCAACGTCCGCAGGGAGTAAAGGGCAAGCCTGTCGTCTGCTTCCTCTGTAACAAAGTAGGTCATATCCATCCCAACTGCCTCCACAAACCCCAACCCATTGGGAAAATCTCTAATATCCTTAGTAACATGTCCCCTAGAGAAGTAGAAAAAGGTGTGGCCCCTTATTATTGCAAGAGTCTTATTTCCCTTCAGGAAAACTCAGAAACAACTGAAGTAAAGACCTTTAGAGATACTGGAGCATATTGCTCACTTGTAAGAGAAGGAATATTACCCCTTTCAGAGAACACTTCCTTGAATTCCTCTGTTTTATTAGAAGCATTTGGAGGAGCTATATATTCTGTCCCTTTGCATAAAATTTATGTACAGCGCAAATATTACACTGGGTACTTGACTGTAGGTGTCTCAAAAGGATTCCCCATGAAAGATGCCATGTTATTACTGAGTAATAACATTATTACTGTTAATGTGTGTCCTGAACCTATAATGAGTAATTCTTCTCCGGTGTTGGCCATAACTCGGGCAACATCCCAAGGGTTGTCTGGAGAGAATGTTGACCTATCCTTGGACGACTCCGATCTCGGAATAGCCACATTGTTTTATGAGGCACACCGGCCGGAGCCTCGTAAATCAAGTGAACAGACCCCAATCAAGCCTTCCTATTCCCAGGTTGCAGGATTGCCAGATGTCTTTGTTTCCATGCCCGAGGGACTGTCCTTCCGGGAGGAACAACGAAAGGACCCTTCTTTAAAATTCGCTTTTCAGGCAGCCATGGGTAAATCCTCTTTGGGTCATCCGGTCAAGTATGAAGTTAAAAACGATTATTTGATCTGCACTGAGACTGGTAAGGAGATAGAGGGCCGGCAATTGTATGACAGGTTAGTGGTTCCAAGTTTAGACCTCAAATATTAAATATAGCTCATAATACTTCATTAGGAGGTCACTTAGGAATTACTAAAACCTTATATAGAATCGCAAAAGAATTTTATTGGCCAAAATTAAAGAAAGATGTGAAGAATCATATTAGGTGTTGCTGAGAATGTCAGCAAGTAGGGAAACCTGGACATTCCATTAAACCTGCACCTCTCCAACCTATACCTGCTGATGGAGAACCTTTTGCAGATTTAATTATAGATTGTGTAGGTCCACTACCTAGGTCAAAGTCTAGAAATCAATATTTATTTACGATTATGGATAAAGTAACCAGATATCCTGAAGCAATTCCGATGCGTAGTATTAATACTAAAGCTATTCTCAAAGCTTTAACAAAATTCATTTCTTGTTTTGGCATTCCTAAAACTATTCAAAGCGATCAAGGTACTAACTTTACTGCCAAAGAATTTAGGGAAGTATTAACTAGGTTAGGGATAATCCACAACTTATCCACTGCCTATCATCCTCAGTCCCAAGGCGCCTTGGAAAGATTCCATCACCTTAAAAACCATGATGAGAACTTTTTGCATGCACTTTCCTACAGACTGGGATGAATCACT
Organism: Cherax quadricarinatus; assembly: GCF_038502225.1. NCBI lineage: Eukaryota > Metazoa > Arthropoda > Malacostraca > Decapoda > Parastacidae > Cherax > Cherax quadricarinatus. The sequence continues at coordinate 23,116,316 of NC_091358.1, read as the reverse complement.
ACCTTTGTTGTTGTTCTCAGTACGAGAGACGGTGCAAGAGTCTACAGGGTATAGTCCGTTTGAGCTGATCTTTGGGCACAATGCACAAGGTCCTCTTCGGGTGCTCAAAGAAGGATGGATGGGAGAAGACGTTAGCTCAACACTCTACAACCCGTCTTCAAGGTTGCAGGTGGCACGCCAGTTAGCCAAGGCTAACCTAAAGACAGCTCAAAGTAAGATAAAACAGAGGTATGACAGAAGTGCAAAATTCCGCTCCTTCCATCCAGGAGACAAGGTGTTGGTGCAGGAACCTATACCTGGCCACACCTTGAAAGCTAGATTTACGGGACCTATGCAGATTGTAAGTAGATTATCTGATGTAAATTATGTGGTAGCTCCCATTGATAAGACCTCAAAAACTAAAATTTACCACATCAATTAAAATCTTTTCATACACCAGATAAAGTCCCAGTAATGACTCTGTCATCTACCTCTGAGGACGACTCTGATTCTTTGCACTTTATCTCTGAAATTAATATTAAACTTTCAAATTCTGTCCTCAAGGATCCTAGCCCTTTAATGGAGGGATTATCTGAAACGCAAGCAACAAATTTAACTGAGCTTCTACAGTCATATCCTAATATTTTTTCGGATGTGCCGAAAAAATGTACGTTAGGTTATCATGATGTAGATGTGGGAAACTCTAAACCAATTAAACTCTCCCCCTACAGAGCTAATCCTGAAAAGCAAAGGCTACTTCAGCAGGAAGTAGAATTTTTGTTAAAGCATGGTTTAGTGGAGGAGTCATGTAGTCCATGGGCTTCACCGTGCATCCTTGTGAAGAAGGCTGATGGAGGGTTTCGTATGTGTACAGACTACCGTAAGGTGAATGAGGTCACAATTACAGATGCTTACCCTCTTCCTCGTCTGGATGACGTAATTGACTTTGTGGGTAAGGCTACTTTTGTGTCAAAGTTAGATCTCCTTAAAGGCTACTATCAGGTACCTTTGACGGATAAAGCCAAGGAAATCTCTGAAATCTCTGCCTTCGTAATTCCAGGAGGTCATTATCAATACACAGTTACCCCCTTCGGAATGAAAAATTCCCCCTCTTCATCCCAGAAACTTATCCATCAGGCTATTAAAGGACTTGAAGGCACGGAAGCGTACCTAGATGATATTGTTGTGGTGTCTGATACTTGGGATCAACACCTACTTAGACTTAAGGCTCTTTTTGAGACCTTTAAGAGTTCCCATTTAACAGTTAATTTATCTAAATCTTCCTTTGGCCAGGCCACTGTCACTTTTCTAGGCCATGAAGTAGGTAGTGGTAAAGTTGCACCTAAACTTGCTAAAGTTCTTGGTATTAAAGATTATCCAGTTCCTCATGATAGGAAATCTCTTCAACGTTTCCTAGGCATGATAGGATTTTACAGAAGATTCTGTAAGAATTTCTCAGATATTGTAGCCCCTCTTACCTCTCTTACCAGTCACAAAGTTCCTTTAATTGGACCCCAGATTGTCAAACTGCTTTTGACAAAGCAAAAAGAATATTGTGTACTGCACCCATTCTCTTGTCTCCAGACTTCTCCAAACCTTTTTCATTACAGGTTGATGCTTGTGAGTCTGGGGTTGGGGCAGTACTATTACAAAACGAGAATGAGGAGTTGCAGCCTGTAGCATACTTTTCAGCCAAGTTCCAGCCACATCAGAGGGCTTACTCTACCATTGAAAAAGAAGCCCTCGCGCTGGTACTGGCTTTGGAGCATTTCGATGTTTATGTGGGCCAGACATCGCAGGTGGTCACAGTCTACAGTGATCACAATCCTCTAGTATATCTCCAAGCCATGAAGAACCACAACACAAGGCTCATGCGCTGGACGCTAAGACTGCAACCATACTCACTCAGAATTAAATATATTGCCGGCAAAGAAAATGTGTTGGCGGACTCTTTATCTAGAGTAATATTTTTATTTAGGTTAGGATGTTATATTATTTGTGGTAAACCCTTTTCACGCTCTTTTTTTATCCCCTGGTGTGGGTTTTTTTTTTAGTGAGGGGATGCGGGCTACCGTCCGCCTGTATCTTGGTCCTATGCTAGCCTGACTGACTTCTGTCTCACTCTGAGTTTAGGGTTTGGCTTTTTGTCATGAGAAAAGCTGAGCTCTAAGAGTTGGATGGTGGAGAGGAAAGGCGGTCCCATTATTTTGTGCCATGGCAGCACGGTTACCACTTGGAGGTGGCAGCCTAATCCTGAGCCTTCTTGGGGTGGGGGTGTGGCATGCAAAGAGTACGTAACCTTTATTCGGCGCATGTACACACCCTCATTTACAGGTTATCTCCCCCAACCAGCGAACCAGGTTGCTAAGAGTTGATGATGGGGCCCCGTCGTTCAACTAGTGACCAGGTTCTAGGCAATAAGAAGATGGTTTTGGCAATCGAAGAGGTTATGTGGGTACCACTCTCCTGTCTGCCCTTGTCATTCCCATTCTAGAGCTGGTTGAAGCACGGTCTGCTATCTTGTGGCTTCTATTCTGCCTTGCTTACCGTGGAGTGCACTATACTTATCACTGTACATAGTGTACATTTTGCTGTTCTAAATTGGTGAAGGATAATATAAGTCTAAACTTTTTCTGCTGTGTTTATTTTGCTCCCATTACACCCAGGATAACAGGCCATTTGGATTCCTGGGTTGTAATAGTGATCATGACAGTGGTGATAATGATGTGATGGTGGTGGTGGTGATGATGATGATGATGATGATGATGATGATGATGATCGTGATTTAGAGGAAGATAAAGATGAAAGTGAAGATGGTGAAGATGAAGGCGAAGATGAAGGTGAAGATGAAGGCGAAGATGAAGATGAAGGTGAAGATGAAAGTGAACATGAAGGTGAACATGAAAGATGAAGGTGAAGATGAAAGTGATGAAGGTGAAGATGGTGAAGATGAAAGTGAAGACGAATGTGAAGATGAAGGTGAAGATGAAGGTGAAGATGAAGGTGAAGATGAAGGTGAAGATGAAAGTGAAGATGAAGGTGAAGACCAGGTGAAGATGAAGGTGAAAATAAAAGTGAAGATGAAGGTGAAGATAAAGGTGAAGATGAAAGTGAAGATGAAGATGAAGATGAAAGTGAAGATGAAGGTGAAGATGAAGGTGACTTTGAAAGTGAAGATGAAGGTGAAGATGATGGTGAAGATGAAAGTGAAGATGAAGGTGAAGAAGGTGAAGGTGAAAATAAGTGAAGATGAAGGTGAAAATGAAGATGAAAGTGAAGATGAAGGTGAAGATAAAAGTGAAGATGAAGGTGAAGATGAAAGTAAAGATGAAGGTGAATATGAAGGTGAAGATGAAGGTGAAGTGAAAGTAAAGATGAAGGTGAAGATGAAGAGAAAGGTGAAGATGAAAGTGAAGATGAAAATGAAAGTGATGAAGGTGAAGATGAGGATGAAGGTGAAGATGAAAGTGAAGATGAAGATGAGGGTGAAGATGAAAGTGAAGATGAAGATGAGGGTGAAGATGAAAGTGAAGATGAAGGTGAAAGTGAAAATGAAAATGAAGATGAAGGTGAAGATGAAAGTGAAGATGAAGGTGAAGATGGTGAAGATGAAGGTGAAGATAAAAGTGAAGGTGAAGGTGAAAATGAATGTGAAGATGAAGGTGAAGATGAAAGTGAAGATGAAAGTGAAGATGAAGGTGAAGATGAAGGTGAAAATGAAGGTGAAAATGAAGGTGAAGATGAAAGTGAAGGTGAAGATGAAAGTTAAGATGAAGATAAAGATAAAGGAGAAAACACTGCCGAAGGCCTACTGGCCCATACTTGGCAAGTTCTTCTCAAACACAAACACACTAACAAAAATATTGGCCCAACCCTTTTCACTCGTGTGTCCCACTCCAGCCCCTCTCACTTATGTCCCACTCCAGCCCCTCTCACTTGTGTCCCACTCCAGCCCCTCTCACTTACGTGTCCCACTCCAGCCCCTCTCACTTATGTGCCCAACTCCAGCCCCTCTCACTTATGTGTCCCACTCCAGCCCCTCTCACTTACGTGTCCCACTCCAGCCCCTCTCACTTGTGTCCCACTCCAGCCCCTCTCACTTATGTGTCCCACTCCAGCCCCTCTCACTTGTGTCCCACTCCAGCCCCTCTCACTTATGTGTCCCACTCCAGCCCCTCTCACTTATGTGTCCCACTCCAGCCCCTCTCACTTATGTGTCCCACTCCAGCCCCTCTCACTTATGTGTCCCACTCCAGCCCCTCTCACTTATGTGTCCCACTCCAGCCCCTCTCACTTATGTGTCCAACTCCATCCCCTCTCACTTGTGTCCCACTCCAGCCCCTCTCACTTGTGTCCCACTCCAGCCCCTCTCACTTATGTGTCCCACTCCAGCCCCTCTCACTTACGTGTCCCACTCCAGCCCCTCTCACTTGTGTCCAACTCCAGCCCCTCTCACTTATGTGTCCCACTCCAACCCCTCTCACTTGTGTGTCCCACTCCAACCCCTCTCACTCATGTGTCCCACTCCAGCCCCTCTCATTATGTGTCCCACTCCAGCCCCTCTCACTCATGTACAAGTCCCTATCCACTCCAGTGTCCCCTCCAGCCCTCTCATGTACAAATCCTCACTCAGTGCAAGTCCCACTCCAGCCCCTTCTCACTCATGTACAAGTCCCACTCCGGCCCCTCTCATTTATGCACAAATACCACTCCAGCCCCTCCCACTCATGTACAAGTCTCACTCCAACCCCTCTCACCATGAGCAAGTCCCACTCAATCACCTCTCACCCATCTGCAAGTCCCAATCCAACCTCTTTCACTCATGAGCAAGTTCTAGTCCAACCCCTCTCACTCTGGTGCAAGTCCCACTCCAATCCCTCTCACTCAGGAGCAAATCCCACTCCAACCCCTCTCAGGAGCAAATCTCACTCCAACCCCTCTCACTCCGGAACAAGTCCCACTCCAACCCCTCATGAGCAAATCCCACTCCAACCCCTCTCACTCCGGAACAAGTCCCACTCCAACCCCTCACTCATGAGCAAATCCCACTCCAACCCATCTCACTCAGGAGCAAATCCCACACCAATCCCTCTCACTCAAATGCAAGTCCCACTCCAACCCCTCTCACTCAGGAGCAAATCCCACTTCAATCCCTGTCACCAATCTGCAAGCCACACTCCAACTCCTCTCACTCAGGAGCACATCTCACTCCAACCCCTTTCACTCAGGAGCAAATCCCACTCAAGACACCTCTCACTCAGGAGCAAATCACACTCCAATCCCTCTCACTCAAATGCAATTCCCACTCCAAACGCTCTCACTCATGAGCAAATCTCACTCCAATCCCTCTCACTCAAATACAATTCCCACTCCAATCCCTCACACACATGCGCTAGTGCAACATCACTCGACCCTTCTTTACTGTTCCACACATTAACTACTAGGTAGACTGTTCCACACATCCACTACTAGGTAGACTGTTCCACACATCCACTACTAGGCAGACTGTTCCACTCATCCACTAACAGGTAGACTGTTCCACTCATCCACTACTAGGTAGACTGTTCCACACATCCACTACTAGGCAGACTGCTCCACTCATCCACTAACAGGTAGACTGTTCCACTCATCCACTAACAGGTAGACTTCCGCTCATCCACTACTAGGTAGACTGTTCCACTCATCCACTAACAGGTAGACTGTTCCACTCATCTACTACCAGGTAGACTTTCACTCATCTACTACCAGGTAGACTGTTCCACTCACCCATTACCTGGTAGACTGTTCCACTCATCCACTACTTGGTAGACTGTTCCACTCATCCACTACTAGATAGACTGTTCCACTCATCTACTATAAGACAGACTGTTCCACTCATCCACTACCAGGTAGACTCACTCATCTACTACCAGGTAGACTGTTCCACTCACCCACTACCTGGTAGACTGTTCCACTCATCCACTACTTGGTAGACTGTTCCACTCATCCACGACCTGGTAGACTGTTCAACTTATCTACTACCAGGTAGACTGTTCCACTCATATACTACAAGGTAGACTGTTCCACTCATCCACTACTTCGTAGACTGTTCCACTCATCTACTATGTAGACTGTTCCACTCATCCACTACTATGTAGACTGTTCCACTCATCAACTACCTGGTAGACTGTTCCACTCATCTACTACAACGTAGATTGTTCCACTCATCCACTACCTGGTAGACTGTTCCACTCATCAACTACCTGGTAGAACGTTCCACTCATCAACTACCTGGTAGACTAATCCACTCATCAACTACCTGGTAGACTGTTCCACTCAACTACTTGGTAGACTGTTCCACTCATCCACTACTAGACAGAGTGTTCCACTCATCCACTACTAGGCAGACTGTTCCACTCATCCACTACTAGGCAGACTGTTCCACTCATCCACTACCAGGTAGACTGTTCCACTCATCCACTACTAGGCAGACTGTTCCACTTATCCATTACCAGATAGACTGTTCCACTCATCCACTACTAGACAGACTGTTCTACTAATCGACTACAAGGTAGACTGTTCCTCTCATCTACTACTAGGTAGACTGTTCCACTCTTCCACTACTTGGTAGACTGTTCCACTCATCCACTTCTAGGTAGACTGTTCCACACATCCACTACTTGGTAGACCGTTCCACTGATCCACTACTAGGTAGACTGTTTCACTCGTCGACAACTAGGTAAACTGTTCCACTCATCCACCACTGGGTAGACTGTTCCACTCATCTACTACCAGGTAAACTGTTCCACTCATCCACTACTAGGTAGACTTTTCCACTCATTTACTACAATGTAGACTGTTCCACTCATTTACTATCTGGTAGACTGTTCCTCTCATCAACTACCAGGTAGACTGTTCCACTCATCTACTACCAGGTAGACTGTTCCACTCATCTACTACTATGTAGACTGTTCCACTCATCTACCACCAGGTAGACTGCTCCACTCATCAACTACCAGGTAGACTGTTCCACTCATCTACTACCTGGTAGACTGTTCCACTCATCAACTACTTGGCAGACTGTTCCGCTCATCAACTACCTGGTAGACTGTTCCATTCATCAACTACTTGGTAGACTGTTCCACTCATCAACTACCTGGTAGACTGTTCCACTCATCAACTACTTGGTAGACTGTTCCACTCTACTAGCAGCAAGACTGTTCCACTCATCAACTATCTGGTAGACTGTTCCACTCATCCACTACTAGGTAGACTGTTCCACTCATCCACTACTAGGTAGACTGTTCCACGCATCTCCTGCAAGGTAGACTGTTCCACTCATCAACTACTTGGTAGACTGTTCCACTCATCAACTACCTGGAAGAGTGTTCCACTCATCCACTACCAGGTAGAGTGTTCCACGCATCTCCTGCAAGGTAGACTGTTCCACTCATCTACTACAAGGTAGACTGTTCCACGCATCTCCTGCAAGGTAGACTGTTCCACTCATCAACTACCTGGTAGACTGTTCCACTCATCTACTCTAAGGTAGACTGTTCCACTCTACTACAAAGTAGACTGTTCCAATAACCTACTACAAGGTAGACTGTTCCACTCGTCAACTACCTGGTAGACTGTTCCACTCATCTACTACAAGGTAGACTGTTCAAACTCATCCAATACTAGGTAGACTGTTCCAGTCATCCACTACCAGGTAGACTCTTCCACTCATCCACAACCAGGTAGACTGTTCCATTCATCCACTACTAGGTAGACTGTTCCACGCATCTACTACCATGTAGACTGTTCCACTCATCCACTACCAGGTAGACTGTGCTTTTCCACTCGTCCACTACCATGTAGACTGTTCCACTCTTCCACTACTATGTAGTTCCACTCATCCACTACTAGGTAGACTGTTCCACTCATCCACTACCAGGTAGACTGTGCTTTTCCACTCGTCCACTACCAGATAGACTGTTCCATTCATCCACTACTAGGCAGACTGTTCCACTCATCAACTACAAGGTAGACTGTTCCATTCATCTACTACTAGGTAGACTGTTCCACTCATTATCCTACAAGGTAGACTGTTCCACTCATTATCCTACAAGGTAGACTGTTCCACTCATCCACTACTAGGTAGACTGTTCCACTCATTATCCTACAAGGTAGACTGTTCCACTCATTATCCTACAAGGTAGACTGTTCCACTCATCCACTACTAGGTAGACTCTTCCACGCATTATACTACAAGGTAGACCGTTCCACTCATCCACTACTAGGTAGACTCTTCCACTCATCCACTACTAGGTAGACTGTTCCACTCATCCACTACCAAGTAGACTGTTCCGCTCATCCACTACTAGGCAGACTGTTCCACTCATCTACCACTAGGTAGACTGTTCCACTAATCTACTACAAGGTTGACTGTTCCACTCATCCACTACAAGCCAGACTCTTCCACTCATCCACTACTAGGTAGACTATTCCATTAATCTACTACACGGTAGACTGTTCCACTCATCCACTACTAGGCAGACTGTTCTACTAATCCACTACAAGGTAGACTGTTAAACTCATCCACTACTAGGTAAGCTATTCCACTCATCCACTACTAGGTAGACTGTTCCACTCATCCACTACTAGGTAGACTGTTCTACTAATCCACTACAAGGTAGACTGTTCCACTGTACTACTAGGTAGACTGTTCCATTAATCTACTACACGGTCGACTGTTCCACTCATCCACTACTAGGTAGACTGCTCTACTAATCCACTACAAGGTAGACTGTTCCACTAATCCACTAGTATGTAGACTGTTCCACTCATCCATTACTAGGTAGACTGTTCCACTCATCCACTACTAGGTAGACTGTTCTACTAGTCCACTACAAGGTAGACTGTTCCACTCATCCACTACTAGGTAGACTGTTCCACTCGTCCACTACAAAGTAGACTGTTCCACTCATCCACTACTAGGTAGACTGTTCCACTCGTCCACTACAAAGTAGACTGTTCCGCTCATCGACTACTTGGTAGACTGTTCCACTCATCCACTACTAGGTAGACTGTTCTACTAGTCCACTACAAGGTAGACTGTTCCACTCATCCACTACTAGGTAGACTGTTCCACTCGTCCACTACAAAGTAGACTGTTCCGCTCATCGACTACTTGGTAGACTGTTGCACTCATTCACTACTAGGTAGACTGTCCCACTCATCAACTACCAGGTAGACTGTTCCACTCATCGACTACTAGGTAGACTGTTGCACTCATTCACTACTAGGCAGACTGTTCCACTCATCCACTACCAGGTAGACCGTTCCTCTCATCCACTACTAGGGAGACTTCCAATCATCCACTATTGAGTAGACTGTTCCACTCATCCACTACTAGGAAGACTGTTCCACTCATCCACTACTAGACAGACTGTTCCACTCATCCACTACTAGGCAGACTGTTCCACTCATCCATTACCAGATAGACTGTTCCACGCATCCACTACCAGGTAGACTGTTCCACTCATCCACTACTAGGCAGACTGTTCCACTCATCCATTACCAGATAGACTGTTCCACTCATCCACTACTAGGCAGACTGTTCCACTCATCCATTACCAGATAGACTGTTCCACTCATCCACTACTAGGCAGACTGTTCCACTCATCCGCTACTAGGTAGACTGTTCCACACATCCACTACTTGGTAGACTGTTCCACTGATCCACTACTAGGTAGACTGTTCCACTCATCCACTACTTCGTAGACTGTTCCACTCATCCGCTACTAGGTAGACTGTTCCACACATCCACTACTTGGTAGACTGTTCCACTGATCCACTACTAGGTAGACTGTTCCACTCATCAATTACTAGGTAGTCTTTTCCACTCATTTACTACAATGTAGACTGTTCCATTCATGCACTACCTGGTAGACTGTTCCACTCATCTACTACCAGGTAGACTGTTCCACTCATGCACTACCTGGTAGACTGTTCCACTCATCTACTACCAGGTAGACTGTTCCACTCATGCACTACCAGGTAGACTGTTTCACTCATCTACTATCTGGTAGACTGTTCCACTCATCTACTACTAGGTAAACTGTTCCACTCATCTACTAAAAAGTAGACTGTTTCACTCATCTACCACCAGGTAGACTGTCACTCATCAACTACCAGGTAGACTGTTCCACTCATCTACTACCTAGTAGACTGTTCCACTCATCAACTACTTGGTAGACTGTTCCACTCAACTACCAGGTAGACTGTTCCACTCATCTACTAACAGGTAGACTGTTCCACTCATCAACTACCTGGTAGACTCTTCCACTCATCAACTACCAGGTAGACTGTTCCACTCATCAACTACCTGGTAGACTCTTCCACTCATCAACTACCAGGTAGACTGTTCCACTCATCAACTACCTGGTAGACTGTTCCACTCATCTACTACCAGGTAGACTGTTCCACTCATCTACTAACAGGTAGACTGTTCCACTCATCAACTACCTGGTAGACTCTTCCACTCATCAACTACCACGTAGACTGTTCCACTCATCAACTACCTGGTAGACTGTTCCACTCGTCTACTACAAGGTAGACTGTTCCAGGCATCTACTACAAGGTAGACTGTTCCACTCATCAACTACCTGGTAGACTGTTCCACTCATCTACTACAAGGTAGACTGTTCCACTCATATACTACAAGGTAGACTGTTCAAACTCATCCAATTCCAGATAGACTGTACTGTTCCACTCATCCACTACAAGGTAGACTGTTCTACTCATCTACTACCAGGTAGACTCTTCCACTCATCCACAACCAGGTAGACTGTTCCATTCATCCACTACTAGGTAGACTGTTCCAATCATCTAATACCAGGTAGACTGTTCCACTCATCCACTACCAGGCAGACTGTTCCACTCATCCACTACAAGGTAGACTGTTCCACTCATCCACTAATAGGCAGACTGTTCCGCTCATCCACTACCAGGTAGACTGTTCCACTCATCTACTACAAGGTAGACTGTTCCATTCATCTACTACTAGGTAGACTGTTCCACGCATTATCCTACAAGGTAGACTGTTCCACTCATCCACTATTAGGTAGACTCTTCCACGCATTATACTACTAGGTAGACTGTTCCACTCATCCACTACTAGGTAGACTGTTCCACTTATCCACTACCAGGTAGACTGTTCCACTCATCCACTACTAGGTAGACTCTTCCACGCATTATACTACTAGGTAGACTGTTCCGCTCATCCACTACTAGGTAGACTGTTCCACTCATCTACCACTAGGTAGACTGTTCCACTAATCTACTACAAGGTTGACTGTTCCACTCATCCACTATGTAGACTGTTCCACTCATCCACTACTAGGAAGACTGTTCCACTCATCCACTTCTATGTAGACTGTTCCACTCATCCACTACTAGGTAGACTGTTCCACTCATCCACCACTGGGTAGACTGTTCCACTCATCTACTACCAGGTAAACTGTTCCACTCATCCACTACTAGGTAGACTTTTCCACTCATTTACTACAATGTAGACTGTTCCACTCATCTACTATCTGGTAGACTGTTCCACTCATGGACTACCTGGTAGACTGTTCCACTCATCTACTACCAGGTACACTGTTCCACTTATCCACTACTAGGTAGACTGTTCCACTCATCTACTACTAAGTAGACTGTTTCACTCATCTACCACCAGGTAGACTGCTCCACTCATCAACTACCAGGTAGACTGTTCCACTCATGTACTACCTGGTAGACTGTTCCACTCATCAACTACTTGGCAGACTGTTCCACTCATCAACTACCTGGTAGACTGTTCCACTCATCTACCACCAGGTAGACTGTTCCACTCATCAACTACCAGCAAGACTGTTCCACTCATCTACTACCAGGTAGACTGTTCCACTCTACTACCAGGTAGACTGTTCCACTCATCTACTACCAGGTAGACTGTTCCACTCATCAACTACCATGTAGACTGTTCCACTCATCTACTACAAGGTAGACTGTTCCACTCATCAACTACCTGGTAGACTGTTCCACTCATCTACTACCAGGTAGACTGTTCCACTCATCAACTACCTGGTAGACTGTTCCACTCATCTACTACAAGGTAGACTGTTCCACTCATCTACTGCAAGGTAGACTGTTCCACTCATCTACTGCAAGGTAGACTGTTCCACTCATCAACTACCTGGTAGACTGTTCCACTCATCTACTGCAAGGTAGACTGTTCCACTCATCAACTACCTGGTAGACTGTTCCACTCATCAACTACCTGGTAGACTGTTCCACTCATCTACTGCAAGGTAGACTGTTCCACTCATCAACTACCTGGTAGACTGTTCCACTCATCTACTACAAGGTAGACTGTTCCACTCATCTACTGCAAGGTAGACTGTTCCACTCATCTTCTACCAGGTAGACTGTTCCACTCATCAACTACTTGGTAGACTGTGCCACTCATCCACTACCAGGTAGACTGTTCCACTCATCTACTGCAAGGTAGACTGTTCCACTCATCAACTACCTGGTAGACTGTTCCACTCATCTACTACAAGGTAGACTGTTCCACTCATCTACTGCAAGGTAGACTGTTCCACTCATCAACTACCTGGTAGACTGTTCCACTCATCTACTACAAGGTAGACTGTTCCACTCATCTACTGCAAGGTAGACTGTTCCACTCTACTACAAGGTAGACTGTTCCACTCATCTACTGCAAGGTAGACTGTTCCACTCATCTACTGCAAGGTAGACTGTTCCACTCATCAACTACCTGGTAGACTGTTCCACTCATCTACTACAAGGTAGACTGTTCCACTCATCAACTACCTGGTAGACTGTTCCACTCATCTACTACAAGGTAGACTGTTCCACTCATCTACTACAAGGTAGACTGTTCCACTCATCAACTACCTGGTAGACTGTTCCACTCATCTACTACCTGGTAGACTGTTCCACTCATCAACTACCTGGTAGACTGTTCCACTCATCAACTACCTGGTAGACTGTTCCACTCATCAACTACCTGGTAGACTGTTCCACTCATCTACTGCAAGGTAGACTGTTCCACTCATCTACTGCAAGGTAGACTGTTCCACTCATCTACTACAAGGTAGACTGTTCCACTCATCTACTGCAAGGTAGACTGTTCCACTCATCAACTACCTGGTAGACTGTTCCACTCATCTACTGCAAGGTAGACTGTTCCACTCATCAACTACCTGGTAGACTGTTCCACTCATCTACTGCAAGGTAGACTGTTCCACTCATCAACTACCTGGTAGACTGTTCCACTCATCTACTACCTGGTAGACTGTTCCACTCATCAACTACCTGGTAGACTGTTCCACTCATCAACTACCTGGTAGACTGTTCCACTCATCTACTGCAAGGTAGACTGTTCCACTCATCTACTACAAGGTAGACTGTTCCACTCATCAACTACCTGGTAGACTGTTCCACTCATCAACTACCTGGTAGACTGTTCCACTCATCTACTGCAAGGTAGACTGTTCCACTCATCTACTACAAGGTAGACTGTTCCACTCATCAACTACTTGGTAGACTGTTCCACTCATCAACTACCTGGTAGACTGTTCCACTCATCTACTACCAGCAAGACTGTTCCACTCATCTACTACCAGGAAGATTCTTCCACTCATCAACTATCTGGTATGCTGTTCCATTCATCAACTACCTGGTAGACTGTTCCACTCATCAACTACCTGGTAGACTGTTCCACTCATCAACTACCTGGTAGACTGTTCCACTCATCAACTACCTGGTAGACTGTTCCACTCATCTACTGCAAGGTAGACTGTTCCACTCATCTACTGCAAGGTAGACTGTTCCACTCATTAACTACCTGGTAGACTGTTCCACTCATCAACTACCTGGTAGACTGTTTCACTCATCTACTGCAAGGTAGACTGTTCCACTCATCAACTACCTGGTAGACTGTTCCACTCATCAACTACCTGGTAGACTGTTCCACTCATCTACTGCAAGGTAGACTGTTCCACTCATCTACTGCAAGGTAGACTGTTCCACTCATCTACTGCAAGGTAGACTGTTCCACTCATCAACTACCTGGTAGACTGTTCCACTCATCAACTACCTGGTAGACTGTTCCACTCATCTACTGCAAGGTAGACTGTTCCACTCATCAACTACCTGGTAGACTGTTCCACTCATCAACTACCTGGTAGACTGTTCCACTCATCTACTGCAAGGTAGACTGTTCCACTCATCTACTGCAAGGTAGACTGTTCCACTCATCAACTACCTGGTAGACTGTTCCACTCATCTACTGCAAGGTAGACTGTTCCACTCATCTACTGCAAGGTAGACTGTTCCACTCATCTACTGCCAGGTAGACTGTTCCACTCATCAACTACCTGGTAGACTGTTCCACTCATCTACTGCAAGGTAGACTGTTCCACTCATCAACTACCTGGTAGACTGTTCCACTCATCTACTACAAGGTAGACTGTTCCACTAACCTACTACAAGGTAGACTGTTCCACTCGTCAACTACCTGGTAGATTGTTCCACTCATCTACTTCAAGGTAGACTGTTCCACTCATCTACTACAAGGTAGACTGTTCCACTCGTCAACTACCTGGTAGATTGTTCCACTCATCTACTTCAAGGTAGACTGTTCCACTCATCTACTACAAGGCAGACTGTTCAAACTCATCCACTACTAGGTAGACTGTTCCAGTCATCCACTACCAGGTAGACTATTCCACTCATCTACTACCAGGTAGACTGTTCTACTCATCTACTACCAGGTAGACTGCTCCACTCATCCACAACCAGATAGACTGTTCCATTCATCCACTACTAGGTAGACTGTTCCAAGCATCTACTACCATGTAGACTGTTCCACTCATCCACTACCAGGTAGACTGTTCCACTCATCCACTAATAGGTAGACTGTTCCACTCATCCACTACTAGGTAGACTGTTCTTCTCATCTACTACAAGGTAGACTGTTCCACTCATCCACTACTAGGTAGACTGTTCCACTCATCCACTACTAGGTAGACTGTTCCACTCTTCCACTACTATGTAGTTCCACTCATCCACTACTAGGTATACTGTTCCACTCATCTACTACTAGGTAGACTGTTCCATTAATCTACTACATGGTAGACTGTTCCACTCATCCACTACTAGGTAGACTGTTCTACTCATCCACTACCTGGTAGACTGTTCCACTCATCCACTACCTGGTAGACTGTTCCACTCATCCACTACCTGGTAGACTGTTCCACTCATCCACTACCTGGTAGAATGTTCCACTCATCTACTCCCAGGTAGACTGTTCCACTCATCCACTACCTGGCAGACTGTTCCACTCATCTACTACCTGGTAGACTGTTCCACTCATCTACTACCAGGTAGACTGTTCCACTCATCCACTACCTGGTAGACTGTTCCACTCATCTACTACCTGGTAGACTGTTCCACTCATCTACTACCAGGTAGACTGTTCCACTCATCCACTACCTGGTAGACTGTTCCACTCATCTACTACCTGGTAGACTGTTCCACTCATCTACTACCAGGTAGACTTCCACTCCACTACCTGGTAGACTGTTCCAATCATCTACTACCAGGTAGACTGTTCCACTCATCCACTACCTGGCAGACTGTTCCACTCATCTACTACCTGGTAGACTGTTCCACTCATCTACTACCAGGTAGACTTCCACTCCACTACCTGGTAGACTGTTCCAATCATCTACTACCAGGTAGACTGTTCCACTCATCCTCTACCAGGCAGACTGTTCCACTCATCCACTACTAGGTAGACTGTTCCACTCATCCTCTACCAGGTAGACTGTCCCACTCATCCACTACCTGGCAGACTGTTCCACTCATCTACTACCAGGTAGACTGTTCCACTCATCCACTACTAGGTAGACTGTTCCACTCAACTACTAGGTAGAGTGTTCCACTCATCTACTACTAGGTAGCGTGTTCCACTCATCTACTACTAGGTAGACTGTTCCACTCATCTACTACAAGGTAGACTGTTCCACTCATCTACTGCAAGGTAGACTGTTCCACTCATCTACTACTAGGTAGACTGTTCCACTCATCCATTACAAGGTAGACTGTTCCACTCATCCATTACAAGGTAGACTGTTCCACTCATCCACTACTTGGTATACTGTTCCACTCATCTACTACTAGGTAGACTGTTCCACTCATCCATTACCAGGTACTGTTCCACTCATCCACTACAAGGTAGGCTGTTCCTCTCATCTACTACTAGGTAGACTGTTCCACTCATCTACTACCAGGTAAACTGTTGCACTCATCCACTACTAGGTAGACTGTTCCACTCATCCACTACTAGGTAGACTGTTCCACTCATCTACTACTAGGTAGACTGTTCCACTCATCTACTACTAGGTAGACTGTTCCACTCATCTACTAGGTAGACTTCCACTCATCTACTACCAGGTAGACTGTTCCACTCATCCACTACTAGGTAGACTGTTCGACTCATCTACTACTAGGTAGACTTCCACTCATCTACTACAAGGTAGACTGTCGCACTCATCCACTACTAGGTAGACTGTTCCACTCATCCACTACAAGGTACACTGTTCCACTCATCCACTACTAGGTAGACTGCTTCTCTCATCCACTACTAGGTAGACTGTTCCACTCATCCACTACTAGGTAGACTGTTCCACTCATCCACTACTAGGTAGACTTCCACTCATATACTACAAGGTAGACTGTTCCACTCATCCACTACTAGGTAGACTGTACCACTCATCCACTACTAGGTAGACTGTTCCACTCATCCACTACTAGGTAGACTGTTCCACTCATCCACTACAAGGTAGACTGTTCCACTCATCCACTACTAGGTAGACTGTTCCACTCATCCACTACAAGGTAGACTGTTACACTCATCCACTACTTGGTAGACAGTTCCACTCATCCACTACTAGGTAGACTGTTCCACTCATCCACTACTAGGTAGACTGTACCACTCATCCACTACTAGGTAGACTGCTCCACTCATCCACTACTAGGTAGACTGTTCCACTCATCCACTACTTGGTAGACTGTTCCACTCATCCACTACTAGGTAGACTGTTCTACTCATCCACTACTAGGTAGACTGTTCCACTCATCCACTACTAGGTAGACTGTTCCACTCATCCACTACTATTTAGACTGTTCCCCTCATCCACTACTAGGTAGACTGTTCCACTCATCCACTACTAGGTAGACTGTTCCACTCATGCACTACTAGGTAGACTGCTCCACTCATCCACTACTAGGTAGACTGCTCCACTCATCCACTACTAGGTAGACTGCTCCACTCATCCACTACTTGGTAGACTGTTCCACTCATCCACTACTAGGTAGACTGTTCTACTCATCCACTACTAGGTAGACTGTTCCACTCATCCACTACTAGGTAGACTGTTCCACTCATCCCCTACTAGGTAGACTGTTCCACTCATCCACTACTAGGTAGACTGTTCCACTCATGCACTACTAGGTAGACTGCTCCACTCATCCACTACTAGGTAGACTGTTCCACTCATCCACTACTTGGTAGACTGTTCCACTCATCCACTACTAGGTAGACTGTTCCACTCATCCACTACTTGGTAGACTGTTCCACTCATCCACTACTAGGTAGACTGTTCCACTCATCCACTACTTGGTAGACTGTTCCACTCATCCACTACTTGGTAGACTGTTCCACTCATCCACTACTAGGTAGACTGTTCCACTCATCCACTACTTGGTAGACTGTTCCACTCATCCACTACTTGGTAGACTGTTCCACTCATCCACTACTAGGTAGACTGTTCCACTCATCCACTACTTGGTAGACTGTTCCACTCATCCACTACTAGGTATACTGTTCCACTCATCCATTACTAGGTAGACTGCTCCACTCATCCACTACTAGGTAGACTGTTCCACTCATCCACTACTTGGTAGACTGTTCCACTCATCCACTACTTGGTAGACTGTTCCACTCATCCACTACATTTCCACTCAGTACTTTCTTATATTCATTCTAAATCAAAACCGAACCATTTTGAATGCATTATTACGAGTTGTTTCCTGAAGTATATCTTCAGAAGTTCTTAATATCTTGGTTAATACACATCTTCCACTTATACACAACAATCAAGTCTCCTCCTCGTTCTACGTCTTACAAGAGAATGTAGCTTCAGGAATTTCAGTCTTCGTATGGAAGATTTCTTATACAATGGATTAATTTTGTAATTCTTCTCAATGTTCTCTAACGAATTTGTATCCTTTCTGTAGTATGGAGACCACAAGTGACCTGTATAATCTAAGTGATGTCTTACTAGTGATGTGTAGTGATGTCATTTTTTCCAAACGGAATGTTTTTTTTGGGCAACTTGTAGTGTGTTTAGAAAACTGTCCTATTGATAGTTCTCTTTGTTACCTCAGTCTACAGGTGACAGGTGTTCCGTTAACCCATTGTAATGTGCCGAGGGTAAGTCCGGTACTGTTACTGGATTATTCCTAGTACCATACTTCCATTCAAAGCAGAAAGTAACTTCTCAGAGCCAGTATTACGCTGGTTGTTTAACCGTAGGTACATCTATCATACTCTACACACTCGGCCAAATATTTTCTCAAACATAAAACATTGTTAATCAGTCTGGCTACTGGTAGGTGGTAAGGGGAGCATCTAAATCATATAGGCTTTTAATTCCTATAGAATTCAGACATCAGGTAATGAGAGCATCAAACAATTCGTTCTCAGGACATTTGGATGTCAGTAGATGAGATGTTTGGAGTTACATCAGATCCTACCGTGCACGTCAGCAAGTGAAGAAACCTGGATCCTACGTCAAGCTTCAGCCCTAAGGCCAAGTTAGGTAACCAATATCTGTTTACAATAGTTGACAAAACTACCAGGTATCCTGAGACAGTGTTTATGCATAGTATTAATACTAAGGCCATCCTTAAAGCTCTCATTAAATTTGTTTCTCACGTTGGTATTCCACGATCCAAAGTAACCAAGGCACTATACTGCAACAGCATTCTGAGAAACCTTAACCCAGCTTTGAATTTAACAAAAACTGTCCACAGTCTATCATCCTCAGTACCAAGGAGCCTTGGATAGGTTTCACCAGGCCTTAAAAACTACGATGCGTACGTATTGCTACGCATTTTCCTACAGACTGGTATGAATCATTTCCTCTGTTGCTGTTTGTGGTGCGAGAAATTCTGCAAGAATCAACAGGGCACAGTCTTTCTGAGCTAATTTTCAGACATAATGTGAGAGGTCCATTACACGTGTTCAAGGAAGGATGGTTGGGAGAAAACACCTGCAAGATGTCTTACAGTCCTAAATCAAGATTGTTGCAAGACAACTGGTCAAGGCCAATATGAGAACAGCTCAGGACAACGTGAAGCAGGTAGTATATAACATCTAAATTTCGCTCCTTTAACCCAGGAAACAACGTGTTGGTCCAGGAACCTGTGCCTGGTCACGCCTTAAAAGTAGATTTACGACCATGTGAAGGTGGTAAAGAATTCTGACCAAAGCAATGCGGTAGCCCAACTAAGGTAAGGTCTACCACCTTAACCAAATTAAAAAGTTCTTTGAACCACCTCAGTTCCCTATAATGACATTGCCTTCTGCCCCTTACCTTGCTCACAACCCTGATTTCCTGTATACAGTTCCGGAGGTTCAAATAAGGCTTCCTAACTCAGCCATCCTCCCGGATCCTCGCCCTAATAATGTCGGGACTTGTTGATGACCAAGTAGCAATACTCACTACCCTTCTGCAAACCTATCCCGACATATTTTCGGATGTTAAGAAAATTTACAACCCTGGGTTATCATGATGTGGACGTAGGAACTTCTGAACCTATTAAAAATTCGCCCTACAGAGCTAATCCCGAGAAGCAGAAACTACTTTAACAGGAAGTAACGTTCGTATTAGGACAAAGAGTATCGGAAGTCTTTTTCAGTCGTGGGTCTCGCCGTGCATCCTTGTTAAAAAAAACTGGTAGGTAAGACATATAGGCAACATTTAGGCAACTTTATTCCGAAACGTTTCGCCTACACAGTAGGCTTCTTCAGTCGAGTACAAAAAGTAGGCAGGAACAGTAGAGATGAGAAGACGATGTAATCAGTCCATCACCCTTGAAGTCGTAGATTTGAGGTTGTCAGTCCCTCAGCCTGGAGAAGTTCTGTTCCAAAGTCTGGAACTAACTGAAGATCAAGTGACAGTGTTGAGACTTAAATACTGTGGGAAGGAGAGGTGCAGAGTGGTACAGAAGATAAAACACCTGGGACAACTTTTTCAAGTGAGAATGTTTGATCTGAGAGGGACATGACCTCTCAGTGGCTACATTCTCACTACTACTACTCTGTACCTCTCCTTCCCACAGTATTTAAGTCTCAACACTGTCGCTTGATCTTCAGTTAGTTCCAGACTTTGGAACAGAACTTCTCCAGGCTGAGGGACTGACAACCTCAAATCTACGACTTCAAGGGTGATGGACTGATTACATTGTCTTCGCATCTCTACTGCTCCTGCCTACTTTCTGTACTCGACTGAAGAAGCCTACTGTGTAGGCGAAACGTTTCGGAATAAAGTTGCCTAAATGTTTCCTGTGTGTCTTACCTACCAACTTGTCGGTATTGTATACCATTTTGATAAAAAAAAACTGATGGGGCAATAGTGATTACCTTAAAGTGAATGAGGTCACAGTACTGGATGCTTACTCTCTCCCACGTAGAGACGATATAGTGCACTTTGTGGGTAAGGTCGTGAATGTTTTAAAATTAGACCTTAAAGGATACTACCAGGTACCTTTAACAAAGCTAAGGAGATTTCTGCAGTCGTTATTCCAAGTCACTCTGTTTACTGTGACCTTCTTTCGGATGAAGAACTCGCCCGCCTCATTCCAAAAAGCTGATCCACCAGGCTATTAAAGGACTTGAAGGAACAGCGGCATGCCTGGACGATATAGTTGTGGTTGCTGATAAGCGGGATCAACATGTGTCTCGTCTCAAAGAACTCTTAGAGAGGTTCAGGACACACAAGTTAACTGTTAATATTAGTAAGTCATATTTAGGCCAATCCTTCATAACGTTTCTAAGCCATGAAGTAGTCAGTAGTAAAGTGCTACCCAAATTTGTCAAAATTTTGGCCAGTCAAAACTATCCCGTTCCCCAGGATAAGAAATTCCTTCAAAGACTTTTAGGAACGATAGAGTTTTATAGAAGAATCTGCCGTATTTTTGCAGATGTTGTAGCCCCCCCCCTAACCTCTACTAACAGTCAGGGCACCACTGTTACGCTAACAACTCTTTCATCAACCAATCATGAGAGAGCCCATCAAGTTTGTGAAGTGACCCGTCAACTGGTAGAGTAAAATAAGTTCACTTCCACTCTGGTTGAAGGTTCTCACTGTCTCTCTTGCTGGCAACTGTTGTAAAAACTCGCTGTATGTAGTGTAAATATTGGTGATAGACGGAGTAAGTTGTGGTTGTCTGGTGTGTTTGTTCCCATACTAATAGTTGAGTGTATTGTTAACTAGTTTATGTACAGACAACACCAGACTTGACCTGCGCTCGTAATACCTACACACGCTAGCTAGGTACTACACACACATTACCTACACACACTAGCTAGGTACTACACACACATTACCTACACACGCTAGCTAGGTACTACACACACATTACCTACACACGCTAGATAGGTACTACACACATTGCCTACACATACTAACTAGGTACTACACACACATTACCTACACACACTAGCTAGGTACTACACACACATTACCTACACACACATTACCTACACACACATTACATACACACGCTAGCTAGGTACTACACACACATTACCTACACACACTAGCTAGGTACTACACACACATTACATACACACGCTAGCTAGGTACTACACAATTACCTACACACGCTAGCTAGGTACTACATACACATTACCTACACACGCTAGCTAGGTACTACACACACATTACCTACACAGGCTAGCTAGGTACTACACACACATTACCTACACACGCTAGCTAGGTACTACACACACATTACCTACACACACTAGCTAGGTACTACACACACATTACCTACACACGCTAGCTAGGTACTACACACACATTACCTACACACACTAGCTAGGTACTACACACACATTACCTACACACGCTAGCTAGGTACTACACACATTGCCTACACATACTAGCTAGGTACTACACACACATTACCTACACACACTAGCTAGGTACTACACACACATTACCTACACACGCTAGCTAGGTACTACACACACATTACATACACACGCTAGCTAGGTACTACACACATTACCTACACACGCTAGCTAGGTACTACACACACATTACCTACACACGCTAGCTAGGTACTACACACACATTACCTACACACGCTAGCTAGGTACTACACACACATTACCTACACACACACTAGCTAGGAACTACACACACATTACCGACACACGCTAGCTAGGTACTACACACACATTACCTACACACACTAGCTAGGTACTACACACACATTACCTACACACACTAGCTAGGTACTACACACACATTACCTACACACACACTAGCTAGGTACTACACACATTACCTACACACGCTAGCTAGGTACTACACACACATTACCTACACACGCTAGCTAGGTACTACACACACATTACCTACACACGCTAGCTAGGTACTACACACACATTACCTACACACACTAGCTAGGTACTACACACACATTACCTACACACACACTAGCTAGGAACTACACACACATTACCTACACACGCTAGCTAGGTACTACACACACATTACCTACACACGCTAGCTAGGTACTACACACACATTACCTACACACACTAGCTAGGTACTACACACACATTACCTACACACACACTAGCTAGGTACTACACACACATTACCTACACACGCTAGCTAGGTACTACACACACATTACCTACACACGCTAGCTAGGTACTACACACACATTACCTACACACACACTAGCTAGGAACTACACACACATTACCTACACACGCTAGCTAGGTACTACACACACATTACCTACACACACTAGCTAGGTACTACACACACATTACCTACACACACTAGCTAGGTACTACACACACATTACCTACACACACACTAGCTAGGTACTACACACACATTACCTACACACGCTAGCTAGGTACTACACACACATTACCTACACACGCTAGCTAGGTACTACACACACATTACCTACACACACACTAGCTAGGAACTACACACACATTACCTACACACGCTAGCTAGGTACTACACACACATTACCTACACACGCTAGCTAGGTACTACACACACATTACCTACACACACTAGCTAGGTACTACACACATTACCTACACACGCTAGCTAGGTACTACACACACATTACCTACACACGCTAGCTAGGTACTACACACACATTACCTACACACACTAGCTAGGTACTACACACACATTACCTACACACGCTAGCTAGGTACTACACACACATTACCTACACACACTAGCTAGGTACTACACACACATTACCTACACACACACTAGCTAGGAACTACACACACATTACCTACACACGCTAGCTAGGTACTACACACACATTACCTACACACGCTAGCTAGGTACTACACACACATTACCTACACACACTAGCTAGGTACTACACAATTACCTACACACACACTAGCTAGGTACTACACACACATTACCTACACACGCTAGCTAGGTACTACACACACATTACCTACACACGCTAGCTAGGTACTACACACACATTACCTACACACGTTAGCTAGGTACTACACACACATTACCTACACACGCTAGCTAGGTACTACACACACATTACCTACACACACTAGCTAGGTACTACACACACATTACCTACACACGCTAGCTAGGTACTACACACACATTACCTACACACACAAGCTAGGTACTACACACATTACCTACACATACTAGCTAGGTACTACACACATTACCTACACACGCTAGCTAGGTACTACACACATTGCCTACACATACTAGCTAGGTACTACACACATTACCTACACACACTAGCTAGGTACTACACACACTAGCTAGGTACTACACACATTACCTACACATACTAGCTAGGTACTACACACATTACCTACACACACTAGCTAGGTACTACACACACATTAACTACACACACTAGCTAGGTACTACACACACATTACCTACACACACTAGCTAGGTACTACACACACATTACCTACACACACTAGCTAGGTACTACACACACATTACCTGCACACACTAGCTAGGTACTACACACACATTACCTGCACACACTAGCTAGGTACTACACACATTACCTACACATACTAGCTAGGTACTACACACATTACCTACACACGCTAGCTAGGTACTACACACACATTACCTACACACACTAGCTAGGTACTACACACACATTACCTACACACGCTAGCTAGGTACTACACACACATTACCTACACACACTAGCTAGGTACTACACACATTACCTACACACACACTAGCTAGGTACTACACACACATTACCTACACACGCTAGCTAGGTACTACACACACATTACCTACACACGCTAGCTAGGTACTACACACACATTACCTACACATGCTAGCTAGGTACTACACACATTACCTACACACGCTAGCTAGGTACTACACACACATTACCTACACACGATAGCTAGGTACTACACACACATTACCTACACACACTAGCTAGGTACTACACACACATTACCTACACACGCTAGCTAGGTACTACACACACATTACCTACACACACTAGCTAGGTACTACACACACATTACCTACACACACACTAGCTAGGAACTACACACACATTACCTACACACGCTAGCTAGGTACTACACACACATTACCTACACACGCTAGCTAGGTACTACACACACATTACCTACACACACTAGCTAGGTACTACACAATTACCTACACACACACTAGCTAGGTACTACACACACATTACCTACACACGCTAGCTAGGTACTACACACACATTACCTACACACGCTAGCTAGGTACTACACACACATTACCTACACACGTTAGCTAGGTACTACACACACATTACCTACACACGCTAGCTAGGTACTACACACACATTACCTACACACACTAGCTAGGTACTACACACACATTACCTACACACGCTAGCTAGGTACTACACACACATTACCTACACACACAAGCTAGGTACTACACACATTACCTACACATACTAGCTAGGTACTACACACATTACCTACACACGCTAGCTAGGTACTACACACATTGCCTACACATACTAGCTAGGTACTACACACATTACCTACACACACTAGCTAGGTACTACACACACTAGCTAGGTACTACACACATTACCTACACATACTAGCTAGGTACTACACACATTACCTACACACACTAGCTAGGTACTACACACATTAACTACACACACTAGCTAGGTACTACACACACATTACCTACACACGCTAGCTAGGTACTACACACACATTACCTACACACACTAGCTAGGTACTACACACACATTACCTGCACACACTAGCTAGGTACTACACACACATTACCTGCACACACTAGCTAGGTACTACACACACATTACCTGCACACACTAGCTAGGTAGTACACACATTACCTACACATACTAGCTAGGTACTACACACATTACCTACACACGCTAGCTAGGTACTACACACACATTACCTACACACACTAGCTAGGTACTACACACACATTACCTACACACACTAGCTAGGTACTACACACACATTACCTACACACACTAGCTAGGTACTACACACACATTACCTACACACACTAGCTAGGTACTACACACACATTACCTACACACACTAGCTAGGTACTACACACACATTACCTGCACACACTAGCTAGGTACTACACACACATTACCTGCACACACTAGCTAGGTACTACACACATTACCTACACATACTAGCTAGGTACTACACACATTACCTACACACGCTAGCTAGGTACTACACACACATTACCTACACACACTAGCTAGGTACTACACACACATTACCTACACACACTAGCTAGGTACTACACACACATTACCTACACACACTAGCTAGGTACTACACACACATTACCTACACACACACTAGCTAGGTACTACACACATTACCTACACACGCTAGCTAGGTACTACACACACATTACCTACACACTCTGAAAATAAATGGTTTAAAATACCGACACTATGGAAACAAACACATATGCAGTTTAATGTGATCCTTTATTGACAACGTTTCGCCCACACAGTGGGCTTTATCAAGTCACAAACAGATCTGAAGATTGAGACACTTATGCAGCATATGGGAATCTTTATTCAGGAAACGTTTCGCCACACAGTGGCTTCATCAGTCCAATACAAAGAGGAAGGCGTAAGGAGAGGAGGAGAATGAGGTAATCAGTCCCTCAGCCTGGAGTCGATGTGTTCAGTCCATCAATCTTGTAGAATGTACCATTCTACAAGATTGATGGACTGAACACATCGACTCCAGGTTGAGGGACTGATTACCTCATTCTCCTCCTCTCCTTACGCCTTCCTCTTTGTATTGGACTGATGAAGCCACTGTGTGGCGAAACGTTTCCTGAATAAAGATTCCCATATGCTGCATAAGTGTCTCAATCTTCAACTTGTCGGTTTTTCAAACCATTCATCACAAACAGATCTACCTGGGGTGGAAGGTACGGGAGTATTTATAGACAGGTTCAGAATGTTGAGGTCATGTGGAGAATGCTGCATCCTTCGACTGTCACCTGGCTCCGTTATGTTGACGACATTCTCCTCATAACTCCCAGACGCTTCAACGTTCAAGCTCTCCAAGACAAGCTCAACCAGGTCGAGCCTTCAATCCAGTTCACACTTGAAGAAGAAGTCGACAACACTCTTCCTTTCCTTGATGTTCTGCTCTGCAAAACTGTCCATGAACTTCGTTTTAAAGTCTATCGAAAACCCACCAGCCAAAACGATCTTCTCCACTTCTACTCTCACCACGACACCAAAACTAAACGTGGTGTAATTATAGGCTTCTTCCTGCGTGCACTCACAATCTGCAGCAATGAGTTCCTTGAGGAAGAATGCACTATAATTGAACAAGTATTTTCTAAACTCCACTATCCTCGTCACTTCATCAGAGACTGCAGACGACGAGCATTAAACATCTTCAACACACCCAGAGAAGACACTGCCGAGAAGAGATACATAGTCCTTCCCACCAACTCCATTGCCAAACATGTTTCCAACATGGAAATAAATGGTATAAAATACCGACACAATGGCAATATAAACACAAATGCAGTATAATGTGAACCTTTATTGACTACGTTTCGCCCACACAGTGGGCTTTTTCAAGTCACAAACAGAACTACCTGGGGTGGAAGGAACGCGAGTATTTATAGTCTGGCTGAGGTCAGGTGAAGAATGCTGCATCTGATGATGTACCGAGTTGGGTTGTAGAGTCTAAAAACTTGGGTAGCTTGGAAAGGAGACTGGACAAGTTTGTGAGCAGACCTTCTACAGTGTTCTTATGTGGGATAGCGATGAAGAAGTTTCTTGGCAAGTGGTTCAGCTATGTTATAGAAGCCACTATTCTGGTTGAAGTTGTCGGATATAGAAATAAGTGATGATTCCAGGATTCTTCGGTATTGAGTGTTGTCTTCTGTGGCGATAAGTCTTGAGTTTCTGTAGTTTATCAAGTGGTTGTGTGAATTACGGTGTTGTACGCAGGCATTCCTTGTGTCGTCAGACCTGCTTGCGTATTGGTGTTCTGAAATACGTGTTTGGAGGTCCCTTGATGTTTCGCCCACGTATAACTTGTTGCAGTCATTACAAGGGATTATGTATACCCCTGCAGAGGATGGAGGCTTGTCCTGCCCACTACTGGTGATGTCCTTGATGGTCGTGGTTGTGGAGGTAGATACTTGGAATGATGTTTTGGCAAAGATGTTGGAAACATGTTTGGCAATGGAGTTGGTGGGAAGGACTATGTATCTCTTCTCGGCAGTGTCTTCTCTGGGTGTGTTGAAGATGTTTAGTGCTCGCCGTCTGCAGTCTCTGATGAAGTGACGAGGATAGTGGAGTTTGGAAAATACCTGTTCAATTATAGTGCATTCTTCCTCAAGGAACTCGTTGCTGCAGATTCTGAGTGCACGCAGGAAGAAGCCTATAATTACACCACGTTTGGTTTTGGTGTCGTGGTGAGAGTAGAAGTGGAGAAGATCGTTTTGGTTGGTGGGTTTTCGATAGACTTTAAAACGAAGTTCGTGGTCAGCTTTGCAGAGTAGAACATCAAGGAAAGGAAGAGTGTTGTCGACCTCTTCTTCAAGTGTGAACTGGATTGAAGGCTCGACCTGGTTGAGCTTGTCTTGGAGAGCTTGAACGTTGAAGCGTTTAGGAGTTATGAGGAGAATGTCGTCAACATAACGGAGCCAGGTGACAGACGAAGGAATAATGGTGGAGAAACGTTCGGCTTCTAGATGGTTGAACTATGTGTTGGCTTTACGTGTTTCTCTTTTGAAAATCACCTCTTTCAGCAGACTTTTGGACTACCCATGGGTTCGCCACTCAGTGCAGTCCTAGCGAACCTATACATGGAACATCTAGAAGCCGAACGTTTCTCCACCATTATTCCTTCGTCTGTCACCTGGCTCCGTTATGTTGACGACATTCTCCTCATAACTCCTAAACGCTTCAACGTTCAAGCTCTCCAAGACAAGCTCAACCAGGTCGAGCCTTCAATCCAGTTCACACTTGAAGAAGAGGTCGACAACACTCTTCCTTTCCTTGATGTTCTACTCTGCAAAGCTGACCACGAACTTCGTTTTAAAGTCTATCGAAAACCCACCAACCAAAACGATCTTCTCCACTTCTACTCTCACCACGACACCAAAACCAAACGTGGTGTAATTATAGGCTTCTTCCTGCGTGCACTCAGAATCTGCAGCAACGAGTTCCTTGAGGAAGAATGCACTATAATTGAACAGGTATTTTCCAAACTCCACTATCCTCGTCACTTCATCAGAGACTGCAGACGGCGAGCACTAAACATCTTCAACACACCCAGAGAAGACACTGCCGAGAAGAGATACATAGTCCTTCCCACCAACTCCATTGCCAAACATGTTTCCAACATCTTTGCCAAAACATCATTCCAAGTATCTACCTCCACAACCACGACCATCAAGGACATCACCAGTAGTGGGCAGGACAAGCCTCCATCCTCTGCAGGGGTATACATAATCCCTTGTAATGACTGCAACAAGTTATACGTGGGCGAAACATCAAGGGACCTCCAAACACGTATTTCAGAACACCAATACGCAAGCAGGTCTGACGACACAAGGAATGCCTGCGTACAACACCGTAATTCACACAACCACTTGATAAACTACAGAAACTCAAGACTTATCGCCACAGAAGACAACACTCAATACCGAAGAATCCTGGAATCATCACTTATTTCTATATCCGACAACTTCAACCAGAATAGTGGCTTCTATAACATAGCTGAACCACTTGCCAAGAAACTTCTTCATCGCTATCCCACATAAGAACACTGTAGAAGGTCTGCTCACAAACTTGTCCAGTCTCCTTTCCAAGCTACCCAAGTTTTTAGACTCTACAACCCAACTCGGTACATCATCAGATGCAGCATTCTTCACCTGACCTCAGCCAGACTATAAATACTCGCGTTCCTTCCACCCCAGGTAGTTCTGTTTGTGACTTGAAAAAGCCCACTGTGTGGGCGAAACGTAGTCAATAAAGGTTCACATTATACTGCATTTGTGTTTATATTGCCATGTTTCCAACATCTTTTCCAATACATCATTCCAAGTATCTACCTCCATAACCACGATCATCAAGGACATCACCAGTAGTAGACAGGACAAGCCTCCATCCTCTGCAGGGGTACACATAATCCCTTGTAATGACTGCAACAAATTATACGTGGGCGAAACATCAAGAGACCTCTAAACACGCATTTCAGAACACCAATACGCAAGCAGGACTGACGCTACAAGGAATGCCTGTGAACAACATCGCAATTCACACAACCATTTAATTAACTACAGAAACTCAAGACTTATCGCCACAGAAGACAACACTCAATACCGAAGAATCCTGGAATCATCGCTTATCTCTATAACCAACAATTTCAACCAGAACAATGGCTTCTATAACATAGCTGAACCACTCGCCAAGAAACTTCTTCATCGCTATCCCACATAAGAACATAGAACACTGCAGGTCTGCTCACAACTTGTCCAATACCCCTGCCAAGCAACCCAAGTTTTAGACACTATAACCCCACCCGGTAGATCATCAGATGCAGCATTCTCCACCTGACCTCAACATTCTGAACTTGACTATAAATACTCACGTACCTTCCACCCCAGGTAGATCTGTTTGTGACTTGAAAAAGCCCACTGTGTGGGCGAAACGTTGTCAATAAATGATCACAGTAGAGTGTGTAGGTGGAAACATTTCCACCTACACACTCTACCTAGGTACTACACACACATTACCTACACACACTAGCTAGGTACTACACACACATTACCTACACATACTAGGTAGATACTACACACACATTACCTACACACACTAGCTAAGTACTACACACACATTACCTACACATACTAGCTAGGTACTACACACACATTACCTACACACACTAGCTAAGTACTACACACACATTACCTACACACACTAGCTAGGTACTACACACACATTACCTACACACACTAGCTAGGTACTACACACACATTACCTACACACACTAGCTAGGTACTACACACACATTACCTACACACACTAGCTAGGTACTACACATACATTACCTACACACACTAGCTAGGTACTACACACACATTACCTACACACACTAGCTAGGTACTACACACACATTACCTACACACACTAGCTAGGTACTACACACACATTACCTACACACACTAGCTAGGTACTACACACACATTACCTACACACACTAGCTAGGTACTACACACACATTACCTACACACGCTAGCTAGATACTACACACATTACCTACACACACTAGCTAGGTACTACACACACAACACCTACACACACTAGCTAGGTACTACACACACATTACCTACACACGCTAGCTAGGTACTACACACACATTATCTACACACACTAGCTAGGTACTACACACACATCACCTACACACACTAGCTAGGTACTACACACACATTACCTACACACACTAGCTAGGTACAACACACACATCACCTACACACACTAGCTAGGTACTACACACATCACCTACACACACTAGCTAGGTACTACACGCACATCACCTACACACACATCACCTACACACACTAGCTAGGTACTACACACACATTACCTACACACACTAGCTAGGTACTACACACACATCACCTACACACACTAGCTAGGTACTACACACACATTACCTACACACACTAGCTAGGTACTACACACACATCACCTACACACACTAGCTAGGTACTACACACACATAACCTACACACGCTAGCTAGGTACTACACACACATCACCTACACACACTAGCTAGGTACTACACACACATCACCTACACACACTAGCCAGGTACTACACACACATCACCTACACACACTAGCTAGGTACTACACACACATCACCTACACACACTAGCCAGGTACTACACACACATCACCTACACACACTAGCTAGGTACTACACACACATTACCTACACATACTAGCTAGATACTACACACACATTACCTACACACACTAGCTAAGTACTACACACACATTACCTACACATACTAGCTAGGTACTACACACACATTACCTACACACACTAGCTAAGTACTACACACACATTACCTACACACACTAGCTAGGTACTACACACACATTACCTACACACACTAGCTAGGTACTACACACACATTACCTACACACACTAGCTAGGTACTACACACACATTACCTACACACACTAGCTAGGTACTACACATACATTACCTACACACACTAGCTAGGTACTACACACACATTACCTACACACACTAGCTAGGTACTACACACACATTACCTACACACGCTAGCTAGGTACTACACACATTACCTACACACGCTAGCTAGGTACTGCACACGCATTACCTACACACACTAGCTAGGTACTACACACACATTACCTACACACACTA
Organism: Cherax quadricarinatus; assembly: GCF_038502225.1. Lineage (NCBI taxonomy): Eukaryota > Metazoa > Arthropoda > Malacostraca > Decapoda > Parastacidae > Cherax > Cherax quadricarinatus. The sequence goes on along the minus strand of NC_091358.1, from coordinate 23,083,970 downwards.
GCTAGGTACTACACACACATTACCTACACACGCCAGCTAGGTACTACACACACATTACCTACACACACTAGCTAGGTACTACACACACATTACCTACTCACACTAGCTAGGTACTACACACACATTACCTACACACACTAGCTAGGTACTACACACACATTACCTACACACGCTAGCTAGGTACTACACACATTACCTACACACACTAGCTAGGTACTACACACACAACACCTATACACACTAGCTAGGTACTACACACACATTACCTACACACGCTAGCTAGGTACTACACACACATTATCTACACACACTAGCTAGGTACTACACACACATCACCTACACACACTAGCTAGGTACTACACACACATCACCTACACACACTAGCTAGGTACTACACGCACATCACCTACACACACATCACCTACACACACTAGCTAGGTACTACACACACATTACCTACACACACTAGCTAGGTACTACACACACATCACCTACACACACTAGCTAGGTACTACACACACATTACCTACACACACTAGCTAGGTACTACACACACATCACCTACACACACTAGCTAGGTACTACACACACATAACCTACACACGCTAGCTAGGTACTACACACACATCACCTACACACACTAGCTAGGTACTACACACACATTACCTACACACACTAGCCAGGTACTACACACACATTACCTACACACACTAGCTAGGTACTACACACACATCACCTACACACACTAGCTAGGTACTACACACACATCACCTACACACACTAGCCAGGTACTACACACACATCACCTACACACACTAGCTAGGTACTACACACACATCACCTACACACACTAGCCAGGTACTACACACACATCACCTACACACACTAGCTAGGTACTACACACACATTACCTACACACGCTAGCTAGGTACTACACACACATCACCTACACACACTAGCTAGGTACTACACACACATTACCTACACACACTAGCCAGGTATTACACACACACATTACCTACACACACTAGCTAGGACTACACACACATCACCTACACACACTAGCCAGGTACTACACACACACATTACCTACACACACTAGCTAGGTACTACACACACATCACCTACACACACTAGGTAGGTACTACACACACATTACCTACACACGCTAGCTAGGTACTACACACACATCACCTACACACACTAGGTAGGTACTACACACACATTACCTACACACGCTAGCTAGGTACTACACACACATCACCTACACACGCCAGCTAAGTACCACATCCATTACATATTTACAGATATTGACAAGTCTTCCCTCGTGATCAATATTACTCTGGTGTCACGAAGGTACTGTTATGGAGTGACTGTGGAGTGACTGTTGTGGAGTGACAGTTGTGGAGTGACTGTTGTGGAGTGACAGTTGTGGAGTGACAGTTGTGGAGTGACAGTTGTGGAGTTACAGTTGTATAGTGACTGTTGAGGAGTGACTGTTGTGGAGCGACAGTTGTGGAGTTACAGTTGTGGAGTGACTGTTGTGGAGTGACTGTTGTGGAGTGACTGTTGTGGAGTGACTGTCGTGGAGTGACTGTTGTGGAGTGACAGTTGTGGAGTGACAGTTGTGGAGTGACTGTTGTGGAGTGACTGTTGTGGAGTTACAGTTGTGGAGTTACAGTTGTGGAGTGACTGTTGTGGAGTGACTGTTGTGGAGTGACTGTTGTGGAGTGACAGTTGTGGAGTGACAGTTGTGGAGTGACAGTTGTGGAGTGACTGTTGTGGAGTGACTGTTGTGGAGTGACTGTTGTGGAGTGACTGTTGTGGAGTGACTGTGGAGTGACTGTTGTGGAGTGACTGTTGTGGAGTGACAGTTGTGGAGTGACAGTTGTGGAGTGACAGTTGTGGAGTTACAGTTGTGGAGTGACTGTTGTGGAGTGACTGTTGTGGAGTGACTGTCGTGGAGTGACTGTTGTGGAGTGACAGTTGTGGAGTGACAGTTGTGGAGTGACAGTTGTGGAGTGACTGTTGTGGAGTGACAGTTGTGGAGTGACTGTTGTGGAGTGACTGTGGAGTGACTGTTGTGGAGTGACAGTTGTGGAGTGACAGTAGTGGAGTGACTGTTGTGGAGTGACTGTTGTGGAGTGACAGTTGTGGAGTGACAGTTGTGGAGTGACAGTTGTGGAGTGACTGTTGTGGAGTGACAGTTGTGGAGTGACAGTTGTGGAGTGACAGTTGTGGAGTGACAGTTGTGGAGTGACAGTTGTGGAGTGACTGTTGTGGAGTGACAGTTGTGGAGTGACTGTTGTGGAGTGACTGTTGTGGAGTGACAGTAGTGGAGTGACAGTTGTGGAGTGACTGTTGTGGAGTGACTGTTGTGGAGTGACTGTTGTGGAGTGACTGTTGTGGAGTGACAGTTGTGGAGTGACTGTTGTGGAGTGACAGTTGTGGAGTGACAGTTGTGGAGTGACTGTTGTGGAGTGACTGTTGTGGAGTGACTGTTGTGGAGTGACTGTTGTGGAGTGACTGTTGTGGAGTGACTGTTGTGGAGTGACAGTTGTGGAGTGACAGTTGTGGAGTGACTGTTGTGGAGTGACAGCTGTGGAGTGACAGTTGTGGAGAGAGTTGTGGAGTGACAGTTGTGGAGTGACAGCTGTGGAGTGACAGTTGTGGAGTGACAGTTGTGGAGTGACAGTTGTGGAGTGACTGTTGAGGACTGTTGTGGAGTAACTGCTGTGGAATGACTGTCGTGGAGTGACTGTTGTGAAGTGACTGTTGTGGAGTGACTGTTGTGGAGTGACGGTTGCGGAGTGACTGTTGTGGAGTGACTGTTGTGGAGTGACTGTTGTGGAGTGACTTGTGGAGTGAATGTTGTGAAGTGACTTATGGACTGTTGTTGAGTGACTGTTGTGAAGTGACTGTTGTGGAGTGACTTGTGGAGTGAATGTTGTGAAGTGACTTATGGACTGTTGTGGAGTGACTGTTGTGGAGTGACTGTTGTTGAGTGACTGTTGTGGAGTGACTGTTGTGGAGTGACTTATGGACTGTTGTGGAGTGACTGTTGTGGAGTGACTGTTGAGTGACTGTTGTGGAGTGACTTATGGACTGTTGTGGAATGACTTGTGTAATGTACTCTTGTGGAATGACAGTGCTAGAATAACTTGTGGAATGACTGATGTGGAATGACTGTTGTGGCATGACAAACGTGAAATAACAGTTACGGAAAGACAGTTGTGGAATGACTTGTGTGACTTGTGAACTGTTGTCGAATACCTTATAGAACTTATGGAATAACATATAGACAGTGTGGAATGACTTGTAGAATAACATATGAAAGGAGCTGTGGAATGAGTTGTTGTATTACATCTGTGGCATGACAGTTGTGGAATAAATTGTGAAATGGCTTATGGAATGACAGTTGTGAAATTAGTTATGAAACAACTGTGGAATGAATTATGGAACGACAGCTGTGGAATGAAGTGGCATGACAGTTGTGGCATGACAGTTGTGGCATGACAGTTGTGGAATGACAGTTGTGGAATGAAAGTTAAGACATGTGCAACATCTGGGTATCTTCACTGTAGACGTTTCGCCCTCCAGTGGCTTTATCAGTACAGATTCTAGGTCATAATGTGAAGACAGAACTATGTACAGAAGATGAGGTAATTAGTCCCTCAGCCTCGGTGCTGGTGTGATCACCGTGGTGGTGGTGGTGGTGGTGATCACCGTGGTGGTGGTAGAGATCACCGTGGTGGTGGTGGTGGTGATCACCGTGGTGGTGGTGGTGGTGGTGGTGGTGGTGATCACCGTGGTGGTGGTGGTGGTGGTGGTGGTGGTGGTGGTGGTGGTGGTGATCACCGTGGTGGTGGTGATCACCGTGGTGGTGGTGGTGGTGGTGTTGGTGGTGATCACCGTGGTGGTGGTGGTGATCACCGTGGTGGTGGTGATCACCGTGGTGGTGGTGGTGGTGGAGGTGGTGGTGATCACCGTGGTGGTGGTGGTGGTGGTGGTGGTGGTGATCACCGTGGTGGTGGTGATCACCGTGGTGGTGGTGGTGGTGGTGATCACCGTGGTGGTGGTGGTGGTGGTGATGATCACCGTGGTGGTGGTGGTGGTGGTGATCACCGTGGTGGTGGTGGTGGTGGTGATCACCGTGGTGGTGGTGGTGGTGGTGATGATCACCGTGGTGGTGGTGATCACCGTGGTGGTGGTGATCACCGTGGTGGTGGTGGTGGTGGTGATCACCGTGGTGGTGGTGATCACCGTGGTGGTGGTGATCACCGTGGTGGTGGTGGTGGTGGTGGTGGTGGTGATCACCGTGGTGGTGGTGGTGGTGGTGGTGATCACCGTGGTGGTGGTGGTGGTGATCACCGTGGTGGTGGTGGTGGTGGTGATCACCGTGGTGGTGGTGGTGGTGGTGATCACCGTGGTGGTGGTGATCACCGTGGTGGTGGTGGTGGTGGCTCTGGAGCACAGGTAAGAAGGCTGGCGCTTATATAGGCATCAGGCTGGATAGTGACGTGTAGCAGACGAGGACATAAGTCACTGGTAGGCGGGATATATATATATATATATATATATATATATATATATATATATATATATATATATATATATATATACATATATATATGTCGTGCCGAATAGGTAGAACTTGCGATCTTGGCTTAAATAGCAACGCTCATCTTGCCATATAGGACAAGCGAAAATTTGTGTATGCAATAATTTCGCCAAAATCATTCTGAACCTAACGAAAAAAATATATTTCACTGTGTTTGTTTAGTATTAAATTATTGTAAACAAATCTAAAATATATTTAGTTGGGTTAGGCTAAAATAAATTGTTCTTGTTATAATAAGGTTAGGTAAGTTTTCTAAGATTCTTTTGGTGCAAAATTTAAATTTTTTACATTAACATTAATGAAAAAATATATCTTTAAACGTATAAGAGAAAATTTTGAAACTGACTTAATTTTAAATGAGTTCTTGCTAATTGACCAGTTTTACATATTCGGCACGACATTATATATATATATATATATATATATATATATATATATATATATATATATATATATATATATATATATATAATATATATAAAAGGGACTGGTAAGCCAGCGGAAGGCCTCGGTCAGATGACCAAAAGCTTCAAAGGCGGGTCATCATGTGACTAAGACACACGTCAGGAAACATTCGTCCTGTTTCCTGACGAACCTTACCTAACCTAACTGGCAGGCAGGATTCCCCAGTGGAAGTAGGTCCTACCCAAAGGGACGAGTTAGTTGTAGCAGGCATGAAGAACGTCTTGTAAATGTCCTCTGAACCAAGATTCCAAAATGGTGCAATGTCTGACAACTTGTGCAAGGTACTCAATACCTTCTGTATCTATATAAGCGCCAGCCTTCTTACCTGTGCTCCAGAACCACTACCACCACCACCACGGTGATCTCCACCACCACCACCACCACCACGGTGATCACCACCACCACCACCACCATGCACTCTGCCCCAGGGCCAGACTCATGGAACTCTGTGTTCATCAAGAACTGCAAGAACCCCCTATCACGAGCCTTTTTCATCCTGTGGAGAGGGAGCATGGACACGGGGGTCGTCCCACAGTTACTAAAAACAACAGACATAGCCCCACTCCACATAGTTGGCAGTAAAGCAACAGCAAAGAACTACAGACCAATAGCACTAACATCACATATCATAAAAATCTTTGAAAGGGTCCTAAGAAGCAAGATCACCACCCATCTAGAAACCCATCAGTTACACAACCCAGGGCAACATGGGGTTAGAACAGGTCGCTCCCGTCTGTCTCAACTATTGGATCACTACGACAAGATCCTAAATGCACTAGAAGACAAAAAGAATGCAGATGTAATATATACAGACTTTGCAAAAGCCTTCGACAAGTGTGACCATGGCGTAATAGCGCACAAAATGCGTGCTAAAGGAATAACAGGAAAAGTCGGTCGATGGATCTATAATTTCCTCACTACAGAACACAGAGAGTAGTCGTCAACAGAGTAAAGTCCGAGGCAGCTACGGTGAAAAGCTCTGTTCCACAAGGCACAGTACTCGCTCCCATCTTGTTCCTCATCCTCATATCCGACATAGACAAGGAAGTCAGCCACAGCACCGTGTCTTCCTTTGCAGATGACACTCGAATCTGCATGACAGTGTCTTCCATTGCAGACACAGCAAGGCTCCAGGCGGACATCAACCAAATCTTTCAATGGGCTGCAGAAAACAATATGAAGTTCAACGATGAGAAATTTCAATTACTCAGATATGGTAAACACGAGGAAATTAAATATTCATCAGAGTACAAAACAAATTCTGGCCACAAAATAGAGCGAAACACCAACGTCAAAGACCTGGGAGTGATCATGTCGGAGGATCTCACCTTCAAGGACCATAACATTGTATCAATCGCATCTGCTAGAAAAATGACAGGATGGATAATGAGAACCTTCAAAACTAGGGAGGCCAAGCCCATGATGACACTCTTCAGGTCACTTGTTCTATCTAGGTTGGAATATTGCTGCACACTAACAGCACCTTTCAAGGCAGGGGAAATTGCCGACCTAGAAAATGTACAGAGAACTTTCACGGCGCGCATAACGGAGATAAAACACCTCAATTACTGGGAGCGCTTGAGGTTCCTAAACCTGTATTCCCTGGAACGCAGGAGGGAGAGATACATGATTATATACACCTGGAAAATCCTAGAGGGACTAGTACCGAACTTGCACACGAAAATCACTCACTATGAAAGCAAAAGACTTGGCAGACGATGCAACATCCCCCCAATGAAAAGCAGAGGTGTCACTAGCACGTTAAGAGACCATACAATAAGTGTCAGGGGCCCGAGACTGTTCAACTGCCTCCCAGCACACATAAGGGGGATTACCAACAGACCCCTGGCAGTCTTCAAGCTGGCACTGGACAAGCACCTAAAGTTAGTTCCTGATCAGCCAGGCTGTGGCTCGTACGTTGGTTTGCGTGCAGCCAGCAGCAACAGCCTGGTTGATCAGGCTCTGATCCACCAGGAGGCCTGGTCACAGACCGGGCCGCGGGGGCGTTGACCCCCGGAACTCTCTCCAGGTAAACTCCAGGTAAACCACCACCACGGTGATCACCACCACCACCACCACGGTGATCACCACCACCACCACCACCACCAGCACCGAGGCTGAGGGACTAATTACCTCATCTTCTGTACATAGTTCTGTCTTCACATTATGACCTAGAATCTGTACTGATAAAGCCACTGGAGGGCGAAACGTAGATGCCCAGATGTTGCACGTGTGTCTTAACTTTCAGCTTGTCGGTATTAACGAGCCTGGCCCATGGCCGGGCTCAGAGACTACATAAACTCAAGAAACTCTTCAAAGGTATATCAAAAGTATAGTGTATACCTTTCTTGCAGAATGTGGAATGACAGTTGGACGGATGACAGTTGTGGTATGAAAGTTATGGAATGACAGGTAAAATGAGTTGATGACGGCTTTGACAGAATAGTTATGGACTGACTCGTTGAATGACAGCTGTGCAGTGACTGCTGTGGAATGACTTGTGGGATATGTCGTGAACAAGTGGAATGACTTTGGAATGATAGTTGTGGAACGAGTTGTAGAATCACTTGTGAAACGAGTTGTGGAATGACAGCTATGGAATGACAGATCTAGAATGTGTAATGACTTGTGGAAGAACATTTCGAATGAGCTGTGAAATATACGGAATGACAACTGTGGAATAACTACTGTGGAATGACAGTTATGGAATGACAGTTGTGGAAAGCTCTTGTGGAGTTATGGAATGAAATGTAGAATTGTAGAATGCCAGTTATGGAATAACAGTTGAGGAATGACAGCTACGGAATGAGTTGTGGAATGGCAGTTGTAGAACGACTGTGGAATGACAGATGTGGCACAACAATTGTGGCATGACAGTCGTGGAGAGTTGTGGAATGACTTGGCAAACGATATTTGGACAGTTTTGGAATGACTAGGTCACAGTACAATGTTACACTGGTACACAGTACAATGTTACACTGGTACACAGTACAATGTTACACTGGTACACAGTACAATGTTACACTAGTATACAGTACAATGTTACACTGGTACACAGTACAATGTTACACTGGTACACAGTACAATGTTACACTGGTACACAGTACAATGTTACACTGGTACACAGTACAATGTTACACTGGTACACAGTACAATGTTACACTGGTATACAGTACAATGTTACACTGGTACACAGTACAATGTTACACTGGTATACAGTACAATGTTACACTGGTACACAGTACAATGTTACACTGGTACACAGTACAATGTTACACTGGTACACAGTACAATGTTACACTGGTATACAGTACAATGTTACACTGGTATACAGTACAATGTTACACTGGTATAAAGTACAATGTTACACTGATACACAGTACAATGTTACACTGGTATACAGTACAATGTTACACTGGTATACAGTACAGTTACACTGGTATACAGTACAATGTTACACTGGTATACAGTACAATGTTACACTGGTATACAGTACAATGTTACACTGGTATACAGTACAATGTTACACAGGTATACAGTACAATGTTACACTGGTACACAGTACAATGTTACACTGGTACACAGTACAATGTTACACTGGTATACAGTACAATGTTACACTGGTATACAGTACAATGTTACACTGGTATACTGTACAATGTTACACTGGTATACAGTACAATGTTACACTGGTACACAGTACAATATTACACTGGTACACAGCACAATGTTACACTGGTATACAGTACAATGTTACACTGGTACACAGTACAATGTTACACTGGTATACAGTACAATGTTACACTGGTACACAGTACAATGTTACACTGGTACACAGTACAATGTTACACTAGTATACAGTACAATGTTACACTGGTACACAGTACAATGTTACACAGTACAATGTTACACTAGTATACAGTACAATGTTACACTGGTATACAGTACAATGTTACACTGGTACACAGTACAATGTTACACTGGTACACAGTACAATGTTACACTGGTATACAGTACAATGTTACACTGGTACACAGTACAATGTTACACTGGTACACAGTACAATGTTACACTAGTATACAGTACAATGTTACACTGGTATACAGTACAATGTTACACTGGTATACAGTACAATGTTACACTGGTACACAGTACAATGTTACACTAGTATACAGTACAATGTTACACTGGTACACAGTACAATGTTACACTGGTATACAGTACACAGTACACAGTACAATGTTACACTGGTACACAGTACAATGTTACACTGGTACACAGTACAATGTTACACTGGTACACAGTACAATGTTACACTGGTACACAGTTACACTGACAGTACAATGTTACACTGGTACACAGTACAATGTTACACTGGTACACAGTACAATGTTACACTGGTATACAGTACAATGTTACACTGGTACACAGTACAATGTTACACTGGTACACAGTACAATGTTACACTGGTACACAGTACAATGTTACACTGGTACACAGTACAATGTTACACTGGTACACAGTACAATGTTACACTGGTACACAGTACAATGTTACACTGGTATACAGTACAATGTTACTTAAGGCACCTAAAATGGAGGAATATAGCAAATAATATTGTTGCAGTAATAACACCAGGAGGCAGCTCTGATGAAAACTCACACTCACACGAGCTTTTAAATCTCTGCACAAAATTCAATTTAAACCAGCAAATAATAGAGCCTACTAGACTGGAGAATACACTAGACCTCATATTCACTAACAATGATGATCTGATAAGAAATGTCACCATATCAAAAACAATATACTCAGATGACAACATAATTGAGGTTCAGACATGTATGCGTGGAGCCCCAGACCGACAAAATGAGACTAGTCATGAGGGAGCATTCACCAAATTCAACTTCAATAACAAAAACATAAAGTGGGACCAAGTAAACCAAGTCCTAACCGATATAAGCTGGGAAGATATACTAAGCAACACAGACCCCAACTTATGCCTAGAACAGATTAACTCGGTGGCACTCGATGTATGCACAAGGCTTATTCCTCTAAGAAAAAGGAGGAGTAGATGTAAAATAGAAAGGGACAGGCGCTCCCTTTACAGGCGACGTTAAAGAATAACAGAGCGGCTAAAAGAGGTCAATATATCTGAAATGCGTAGGGAGACACTGGTCAGAGAAATAGCAAGCATCGAACTTAAGCTAAAGGAATCTTATAGGAGTCAGGAATCGCGGGAAGAACTAAAAGCCATAAATGAAATCGAAAGAAACCCAAAGTATTTCTTCTCCTATGCCAAATCAAAGTTGAGAACAACGTCCAGTATTGGGCCCCTACTTAAACAAGATGGGTCCTACACAGATGACAGCAAAGAAATGAGTGAGCTACTCAAGTCCCAATATGACTCGGTTTTTAGCAAGCCGCTAACCAGACTGAGAGTCGAAGATCAAAATGAATTTTTTATGAGAGATCCACAAAATTTGGTTAACACAAGCCTATTCGATGCTATCCTGACGCCAATTGACTTCGAACAGGCGATAAATGACATGCCCTGACACTCTGCCCCAGGGCCATACTCATGGAACTCCGTGTTCATCAAGAGCCTTTTCCATCCTATGGAGAGGGAGCATGGACACGGGGGTCGTCCCACAGTTACTAAAAACAACAGACATAGCCCCACTCCACAAAGGGGGCAGTAAAGCAACAGCAAAGAACTACAGACCGATAGCACTAACATCCCATATCATAAAAATCTTTGAAAGGGTCCTAAGAAGCAAGATCACCACCCATCAAGAAACCCATCAGTTACACAACCCAGGGCAACATGGGTTTAGAACAGGTCGCTCCTGTCTGTCTCAACTATTGGATCACTACGACAAGGTCCTAAATGCACTAGAAGACAAAAAGAATGCAGATGTAATATATACAGACTTTGCAAAAGCCTTCGACAAGTGTGACCATGGCGTAATAGCGCACAAAATGCGTGCTAAAGGAATAACAGGAAAAGTCGGTCAATGAATCTATAATTTCCTCACTAACAGAACACAGAGAATAGTAGTCAACAGAGTAAAGTCCGAGGCAGGCACGGTGAAAAGCTCTGTTCCACAAGGCACAGTACTCGCTCCCATCTTGTTCCTCATCCTCATATCTGACATAGACAAGGATGTCAGCCACAGCACCGTGTCTTCCTTTGCAGATGACACCCGAATCAGCATGAGTGTCTTCCATTGCAGACACAGCAAGGCTCCAGGCGGACATCAACCAAATCTTTCAGTGGGCTGCAGAAAACAATATGAAGTTCAACGATGAGAAATTTCAATTACTCAGATATGGTAAACACGAGGAAATTAAATCTTCATCAGAGTACAAAACAAATTCTGGCCACAAAATAGAGCGAAACACCAACGTCAAAGACCTGGGAGTGATCATGTCGGAGGATCTCACCTTCAAGGACCATAACATTGTATCAATCGCATCTGCTAGAAAAATGACAGGATGGATAATGAGAACCTTCAAAACTAGGGAGGCCAAGCCCATGATGACACTCTTCAGGTCATTTGTTCTATCTAGGCTGGAATATTGCTGCACACTAACAGGACCTTTCAAGGCAGGTGAAATTGCTGATCTAGAAAATGTACAGAGAACCTTCACGGCGTGCATAACGGAGATAAAACACCTCAATTACTGGGAGCGCTTGAGGTTCCTAAACCTGTATTCCCTGGAATGTAGGCGGGAGAGATACATGATTATATACACCTGGAAAATCCTAGAGGGACTAGTACCGAACTTGCACACGAAAATCACTCACTACGAAAGCAAAAGACTTGGCAGACGATGCAACATCCCCCCAATGAAAAGCAGGGGTGTCACTAGCACGTTAAGAGACCATACAATAAGTGTCAGGGGCCCGAGACTGTTCAACTGCCTCCCAGCATACATAAGGGGGATTACCAACAGACCCCTGGCAGTCTTCAAGCTGGCACTGGACAAGCACCTAAAGTCGGTTCCTGACCAGCCGGGCTGTGGCTCGTACGTTGGTTTGCGTGCAGCCAGCAGCAACAGCCTGGTTGATCAGGCTCTGATCCACCAGGAGGCCTGGTCACAGACATGGCCGCGGGGGCGTTGACCCCCGGAACTCTCGCCGGTAAACTCCAGGTAAACTGATACACAATACAATGTTACACTGGTACACAGTACAATGTTACACTGGTATACAGTAGAATGTTGGTTTAGAAAGACACGTAAGCAAACACTATAACATATTTATTAGAAAACGTTTCGGTCCTGGGACGTTGATCACTTCTAACATACAGAGGTAGAAAGACATTATATATAGGCGGAGAGTGAGGTGTGACGCACGTGACCTGAGGAATGTCATAAAAACGTAAGAATGGAGGAACACTGCAGAAGGCCTACTGGCCCATGCGAGGCAGGTCCTTATCAAAACAACCTCTACCTATGATGAGGACGGGTAGACGATGAAATCATGTGACTCCTGTGTTGTTGGGTTGGTGCTGCTTAAGTATCATGTATGCCAGTGTTTTTGAAATTTTGTAGTTTCCAGTGTTGCGTTCTATAGTGTCGGTGACGGCGATTAGTGAGGCTTCTAGGCACCGTCGGCGTCTGAGGTCTGGTTCGGTGAGAACGAGTTGTGCCTCATTCCAGTTCATCAAATGTCCCGTGGAGTCTCTGTGGAGGACACAGGCGTACCTTACATCGTCTCTGTTAGAGGCATTTCGATGCTCATTCAGGCGGACTGCAAGATCTCTGCCTGTCTCGCCTACATATTTCTTGGGACAGAACCCACAGGGGATAGTGTAGACGCCTGCTGTAGAAGTTAGAGGTGTGGGGCTGCGTTTCGTAGTGAGGTCTTTGATAGATGATGTGTTTATGGTAGAAACGTTGATGTTACTCATAGCAAGTGCCCTGCGAGTATTCGTGGCAACATCGCCACATGGGAGTACTATGAACTGTTTAGGGGGCTGTTCCATGGGCGGTTTGTTGAGGATAGCTTGTGCCTTGAGTCTGCGATCTCGGATGAAGAAAGATGGGAACTGAAGACTTGTAAAGGCTTATACCACAGTACAATGTTACACTGATACACAGTACAGTGTTACCCTGGCACACAGTACAGTGTTACACTGGTTCACAGTACAATGTTACACTGGTACACAGTACTAGGTTACACAATACAGTCAATAAGGGTCAGTTTAAGGTATAATTCAGTCACAAAATGAGCACTCAGGTTAATAGTCTCACTAGGGGAACTAGCATAGTAACCCCCAAAAACTAGGTACTACTACTACTACCCTCTAATTATGTACCACGTGCTGTGGTATACGAGGGAAGGGGTGAGGGTGGAGGGGAGAGAGGGAAGGGGTGAGGGTGGAGGGGAGAGAGGGAAGGGGTGAGGGTGGAGGGGAGAGAGGGAAGGGGTGAGGGTGGAGGGGAGAGAGGGAAGAGGGGACCTAATTGGTGGTGAGTGTTTAACAACTTGGTTACGGTAATTAGGTGTCATTACTCAGTAGGTGAGGGGGCCCTGAAGAGGTGGGCAAACGAGGGGAAATTAGGGGACGTGAGGGGAGACCAGAGACTGTGCCGACTTACCCTTCTGTGAACAATGACACGAGCAGCAGGTTTAAGGCAACTAACACCCAGGTACCTACTTACTGCTAGGTGAACAGACTGCATCAGGTGTAAGGTAACTAACACCCAGGTACCTACTTACTGCTAGGTGAACAGACTGCATCAGGTATAAGGTAACTAACACCCAGGTGCCTACTTACTAAGTGAACACTGACAGCAGCAAGTGTAAGGCAACTAACACCCAGGTACCTACTTACTGCTAGGTGAACACTGACAGCAGCAGGTTTAAGGCAACTAACACCCAGGTACCTACTTACTGTTAGGTGAACACTGACAGCAGCAGATGTAAGGTGACTAACACCAAGGTACCTACTTACTGCTAGGTGAACACTGACAGCAGCAGGTGTAACACCCAGGTACCTACTTACTGCTAGGTGAACCATGCCAGCAGCATCAGCAGGTGCAAGGTAACTAACACCCAGGTACCTACTTACTGCTAGATGAACACTGACAGCAGCATCAGCAGCAGCATCAGCAGGTGTAAGGTAACTAACACCCAGGTACCTACTTACTGCTAGATGAACACTGACAGCAGCATCAGCAGGTGTAAGGTAACTAACACCCACGTACCTACTTACTGCTAGGTAAACACTGACAGCAGCAGGTGTAAGGCAATTAACACCCAGGTACCTACTTACTGTTAGGTGAACACTGACAGCAGCAGCAGGTGTAAGGTAACTAACACCCGGGTACCTACTTACTGCTAGGTAAACACTGACATCAGCAGGTGTAAGGTAACTAACACCCAGGTACCTACTTACTGCTAGGTGAACACTGACAGCAGCAGCAGCAGCAGCAGCTGGTGTAAGGTAACTAACACCCAGGTACCTACTTACTCCTAGGTGAACACTGATAGCAGCAGCAGGTGTAAGGTAACTAACACCCAGGTACCTACTTACTGCTAGGTGAACACTGACAGCAGCAGCAGCAGGTGTAAGGTAACTAACACCCAGGTACCTACTTACTCCTAGGTGAACACTGACAGCAGCAGCAGGTGTAAGGTAACACCCAGGTACCTACTTACTGCTAGGTGAACACTGACAGCAGCAGCAGGTGTAAGGTAACTAACACCCAGGTACCTACTTACTGCTAGGTGAACACTGACAGCAGCAGCAGGTGTAAGGTAACTAACACCCAGGTCCCTACTTACTGCTAGGTGAACACTGACAGCAGCAGCAGCAGGTGTAAGGTAACTAACACCCAGGTACCTACTTACTCCTAGGTGAACACTGACAGCAGCAGCAGGTGTAAGGTAACACCCAGGTACCTACTTACTGCTAGGTGAACACTGACAGCAGCAGCAGGTGTAAGGTAACTAACACCCAGGTACCTACTTACTGCTAGGTAAACACTGACAGCAGCAGGTGTAAGGTAACACCCAGGCACCTACTTACTGCTAGGTGAACACTGACAGCAGCAGCAGCAGCAGGTGTAAGGTAACTAACACCCAGGTACCTACTTACTGCTAGGTAAACACTGACAGCAGCAGCATGTAGACAGTAAGCCTACATGACTAGTTTACAAAGTTTCCACCAGAGGCAGGTCTCTAGGTAGGCATACCCAGGTCAGCCTCGCTCACTTGACAACCGGGCATCCTAGAGTCAACACCTCTCCCTCGCGGGCATGGCCTTCTGGGTCACCGCAGGGCACTTAAACACACTGCCTGTGTACCACGAACCCAAATAAAGTAAGACGCCTCCGAAGAGCCTATCATTCATTCCCGCTACCAGATCAACTCAAATGCCAGATAAAACAGTGGTGACAGCGATTTTTCAGCAGCAGAGTGGAGCCTTCGTGAAGCCTTTTTTTATAGGGTGAAGGGGAGCAGAGCCTTTCATATGACTATATCCATGCCCACCCAAGGCATCAACTTGCTTACAGCATTAGCAGCTGCAAACAGTGTCTCACCGGCGACATGGACAAAACCTTGTCCTTCGATTTCCCGCAAAATTTGGACACTGTCATCATGGTGGCATTCCGGGCCCAGCAGTCACGTGTATACTTCATCTCCTGCCCTGCAGCACCTCAGCGCTTCTTTGCAGTCTTCTTCAGCCCTTCTACAGCGTCCATACGCCCGTCCAAGCTACGGTGTCAAGGTGAGGTTGTCTTGTTTGGCCCCCCACGCGAGTCCAGCTTAGGGTGTAGGAGTGTGCAGGAAACTATCTGACTCATGTCACAGCTTTTGTGAGCAACCTGCACAACGATGATGTCACTGACTGCTATCCCACTCACTCCAGTTGCTGTGTATACTGCTACAACCTCCAGATGTTTCACCTGAGTTATCTCTGCTACGATTCACTTCACTCGCCCGCAGTGAAAGCCCCAGCAACAATATCAGTTGAGAAATGTCCTCCTGAGTTGCTTGCCAGAAGTCCTGCCCAGTTGCTGAGTACTGACGACGCCTCACTCGAGGGCACCAGCAGGTTTTGCCCCAGGAAGAGTGAACCCGGCAGTGACTACTACGAAGACTGCTTCACCGTTCCAAAG
This sequence comes from Cherax quadricarinatus, assembly GCF_038502225.1. Classification (NCBI taxonomy): domain Eukaryota; kingdom Metazoa; phylum Arthropoda; class Malacostraca; order Decapoda; family Parastacidae; genus Cherax; species Cherax quadricarinatus. Next base: position 23,067,751 of record NC_091358.1, on the reverse strand, counting down.
ACCGTACCCTGTTACATCACAGCTCAGCCGCAGCGATGTCTCCTGTGTTACAGAGTCTGTGCAGACGCAGGAAGGCGTGCAGTGATGCCTCCGAGGTTCACTGCCTTGGACCACCATGTTTTAGCACACCCCACTTTTTTTTTTCTTCCCACACTGTAGGAAGTTTATTTTTTTGTCCATGTCCACATGTACATATGTTTTTATTTTGTGTTCTGTGCCCTGTTCCTGTAGAATGTAGATAGTAAGCCTACATGACTAGTTTCCAAAGTTTCCACCAGAGGGTAGGTCTCTAGGTAGGCATACCCAGGGCTGCCTTGCTTTCACTTGACAACCGGGCATCCTAGTCAACACCTGCACTCCTCTCTCCCTCGCGGGCATGGCCTTCTGGGTCACCCCAGAGCACTTAACACACTGCCTGTGTACCACGAACCCAAATAAAGACGCCTCCGAAGAGCCTTTTCATTCATTCCCGCTACCTGATCAAATCAAAGGGCAGCAAAACAAACAGATAAAAGGTAACTACCACCCAGGTACCTACTTACTGTTAGGTAACACCCATGTACATACTTACTGCTAGATAACTAGGTAACTAATAACCAGGTTCCTACTTACTGCTAGGTAACTAACAACCCAGCTCACATAACCACTCCTTAACTACCTTAATGATCACCAATCTTACCTTTAATAATAATAGTAGTAGTACTAGTAGTGGTAGTAGTGTCTGGAAGACCTGGCCTGGAAGCTCTGGTGCAAGGTATCAATAATCTGTAATAAAAAAAAATATATATATATATACATATATATATATATATATATATATATATATATATATATATATATATATATATATATATATATATGTATATATATATATGTATATATATATATGTATATATATATATATGTATATATATATATATATATGTATATATATATATGTATATATATATATATATATATGTATATATATATATGTATATATATATATATATATATATATGTATATATATGTATATATATATATTATATATATACATATATATATATGTATATATATATGTATATATATATGTATATATATATATATACATATATATATATACATATATATATATATATTTTTTTTTTTTTTCAACAAGTCGGCCGTCTCCCACCGAGGCAGGGTGACCCAAAAAAGAAAGAAAATCCCCAAAAAGAAAATACTTTCATCATCATTCAACACTTTCACCACACTCACACATTATCACTGTTTTTGCAGAGGTGCTCAGAATACAACAGTCTAGAAGCATACACATATAAAGATACACAACATATTCCTCCAAACTGCCAATATCCCAAACCCCTCCTTTAAAGTGCAGGCATTGTACTTCCCATTTCCAGGACTCAAGTCCGACTATATGAAAATAACCGGTTTCCCTGAATCCCTTCACTAAATATTACCCTGCTCACACTCCAACAGATCGTCAGGTCCCAAGTACCATTCGTCTCCATTCACTCCTATCTAACACGCTCACGCACGCTTGCTGGAAGTCCAAGCCCCTTACCCACAAAACCTCCTTTACCCCCTCTCTCCAACCCTTTCGAGGATGACCCCTACCCCGCCTTCCTTCCCCTATAGATTTATATGCTTTCCATGTCATTCTACTTTGATCCATTCTCTCTAAATGACCAAACCACCTCAACAACCCCTCTTCTGCCCTCTGACTAATACTTTTATTAACTCCACACCTTCTCCTAATTTCCACACTCCGAATTTTCTGCATAATATTTACACCACACATTGCCCTTAGACAGGACATCTCCACTGCCTCCAACCGTCTCCTCGCTGCTGCATTTACCACCCAAGCTTCACACCCATATAAGAGTGTTGGTACTACTATACTTTCATACATTCCCTTCTTTGCCTCCATAGATAACGTTTTTTGAGTCCACATATACCTCAACGCACCACTCACCTTTTTTCCCTCATCAATTCTATGATTAACCTCATCCTTCATAAATCCATCCGCCGACACGTCAACTCCCAAGTATCTGAAAACATTCACTTCTTCCATACACCTCCTCCCCAATTTGATATCCAATTTTTCTTTATCTAAATCATTTGATACCCTCATCACCTTACTCTTTTCTATGTTCACTTTCAACTTTCTACCTTTACACACATTCCCAAACTCATCCACTAATCTTTGCAATTTTTCTTTAGAATCTCCCATAAGCACAGTATCATCAGCAAAAAGTAATTGTGTCAATTCCCATTTTGAATTTGATTCCCCAAAATTTAATCCCACCCCTCTCACGAACACCCTAGCATTTACTTCCTTTACAACCCCATCTATAAATATATTAAACAACCATGGTGACATTACACATCCCTGTCTAAGACCTACTTTTACCGGGAAGTAGTCTCCCTCTCTTCTACACACCCTAACCTGAGCCTCACTATCCTCATAAAAACTCTTTACAGCATTTAATAACTTACCACCTATTCCATATACTTGCAACATCTGCCACATTGCTCCTCTATCCACTCTATCATATGCCTTTTCTAAATCCATAAATGCAATAAAAACTTCCCTACCTTTATCTAAATACTGTTCACATATATGCTTCAATGTAAACACTTGATCTACACATCCCCTACCCACTCTGAAACCTCCTTGCTCATCCGCAATCCTACATTCTGTCTTACCTCTAATTCTTTCAATTATAACCCTACCATACACTTTTCCTGGTATACTCAGTAAACTTATTCCTCTATAATTTTTACAGTCTCTTTTGTCCCCTTTCCCTTTATATAAAGGGACTATACATGCTCTCCGCCAATCCCTAGGTACATTCCCCTCTTTTCATACCACTCCAACACTATATCCCCCCCTGCTTTTAACATTTCTGTCATAATCCCATCAGTTCCAGCTGCTTTACCCCCTTTCATTCTACGTAATGCCTCACGTACCTCCCCCACACTTATATTCTGCTCTTCTTCACTCCTAAAAGATGGTATACCTCCCTGACCAGTGCATGAAATTACTGCCTCTCTTTCTTCCTTAACATTTAAAAGTTCCTCAAAATATTCTCGCCATCTACCTAATACCTCCCTCTCCCCATCTACTAATTCCCCTACTCTGTTTTTAACTGACAAATCCATACTTTCCCTAGACTTTCTTAACTTGTTTAACTCACTCCAAAATTTTTTCTTATTTTCATTAAAATTTCTTGACAGTGCCTCTCCCACTCTATCATCTGCTCTCCTTTTGCACTCTCTCATCACTCTCTTTACCTTTCTTTTACTCTCCATATACTCTGCTCTTCTTATAACACTTCTGCTTTGTAAAAACCTCTCATAAGCTACCTTTTTCTCTTTTATCACACCCTTTACTTCATCATTCCACCAATCACTCCTCTTTCCTCCTGCCCCCACCCTCCTATAACCACAAACTTCTGCCCCACATTCTAATACTGCATTTTTAAAACTATTCCAACCCTCTTCAACCCCCCCACTACTCATCTTTGCACTAGCCCACCTTTCTGCCAATAGTCGCTTATATCTCACCCAAACTTCCTCCTCCCTTAGTTTATACACTTTCACCTCCCTCTTACTTGTTGTTGCCACCTTCCTCTTTTCCCATCTACCTCTTACTCTAACGGTAGCTACAACTAAATAATGATCCGATATATCAGTTGCCCCTCTATAAACATGTACATCCTGGAGCCTACTCATCAACCTTTTATCCACCAATACATAATCTAATAAACTACTTTCATTACGTGCTACATCATGCCTTGTATATTTATCCTCTTTTTCATAAAATATGTATTACTTATTACCAAATTTCTTTCTACACATAGCTCAATTAAAGGCTCCCCATTTACATTTACCCCTGGCACCCCAAATTTACCTACTACTCCCTCCATAACATTTTTACCCAATAGATCACAGTAAACAGTTGATTTCAGAATATGCAAAACAACCACTGTGAAAGAATAGAGAAATTCCAAGCGCTTTCGTGACTACTCACATTATCAAGGAGCAATTGATTGTTCCTTGATAATGCGCTTGGAGTTTCTCTATTCTTTCACAGTGGTTGTTTTGCATATATATATATATATATATATATATATATATATATATATATATATATATATATATATATATATATATATATATATATATATATATATATATAGTGATAATAAAATATATATATATATATATATATATATATATATATATATATATATATATATATATATATATATATATATATATATATATATATATATATATGCATACACATATACATACACAGTAGAACCCCCATATCCACTGATTCGGTATCCGTGGTTTCAGCTATCCACTGTTTACTGTGGCCCAAAAATACCTCTTAATTATGCATAATAATGACCCCAAAGCACAAGAGTAGAAAAGCTGGCAGTTCTTCAGAGCCTAAGAGAACCTGTGAAGTGCTTCCCATCAGTGAAAAAGTGATAATTCTCCACTTATTCTGCATAATTTATCAATTAAACTTTATAATAGGTAAATATGGGACTTATATATAGGGATTACTACTATCCATGGTTTCAGTATCCACGGCAGGTCCTTGGAAGGCATCCCCTGTGGATACGGGGGCTTACTATACTCACCTAGTCTTGGTTGCAGGAGTTGAGTCACAGCTCCCCCCCCTCTCTCTCTATATGTGAGTGTACTCACCTAGTTGTGGTTGCAGGGGTTGAGTCAAAGCTCCTGGCCCCACCCTTCACTGGCCACTACTGGGCCACTCTCCCTGTACTATGAGCTTTATCATACCTCTTCTTAAAGCTATGAATGGATTCTGCCTCCACTACATCGCTTCCCAAACTATTCCACTTCCTGACTACCCTGTGACTGAAGAAATACTTCCTAACATCCATGTGGTTCATCCGAGTCTTTAACTTCCAACTGTGTCTCCTTGTTATTGTGTCCCATCTCTGGAACATTCTGTCTCTGTCCACCTTGTCAATCCCTCTCTGTATTTTATATGTCATTATCATGTCCCCCCTCTCTCTCTTGCCCTCCAGTGTCTTCAGGTCGATTTCCCTTAACCTTTCCGCGTAGGACATACCCCCTTAGCTCTGGGACTAGTCTTGTTGCCAACCTTTGCACTTTGAGTTTGTGTGCTTGGCTAGGTGTCAGTTCCAAACTGGTGCCACATACTCCAATATGGGCCTAATGTACACAGTGTACAAGGTCTTGAACGATTCCTTATTAAGATGACGGAATGCTGTTTTTAGGTTTGCTGCAGCAGTTATTTGGTTGATGTGCACCTCAGGAGATGTGCCTGGTGTTATGCTCACCCCAAGATCTTTTTCCTTGAGTGAGGTTTGTAGTCTCTGGCCCCCTAGACTGTACTCTGTTTACGGTCTTCTTTGCCCTTCCCCAATCTTCATGACTTTGCACTTGGTGGGGTTGAACTCCAGAAGCCAAATGCTGGACCAGGCCTGCAGCCTGTCCAGATCCCTTTGCAGTTCTGCCTGGTCCTTGTCCAATTGAATTCTTCTCATCAACTTCGCATCATCTGCAAACAAGGACACTTCAGAGTCTAATTCCTTCTGTCATGTAGTTCACAAATACCAAAAACAGCACCGGTCCTAGGACTGACTCCTGTGGAACCCCACTCATCACAGGCACCCACTCTGACACCTCACCAAGTACCATGACTTGCTGCTGTCTTCTTGACAGGTATTCCCTGATCCGTTGTAGTGCCTTCCCTGTTATCCCTGCTTGGTCCTCCAGTTTTTGCACTAATCTCTTGTGTAGAACTGTGTCAAACACCTTCTTACAGTCCAAGAAAATGCAATCTACCCACCCCTCTCTCTCTCTTGTCTTACTGCTGTCACCCTGTCATAGAACTCCAGTAGGTTTGTGACACGGGATTTCCCGTCCCTGAAACCGTGTTAGCTGTTCTTAAGCTCATTCCTTTCTAGGTGTTCCACCACTCTTCTGATAATCTTTTTTCATGACTTTGCATAATATACATGTTAGTGACACTGGTCTATAGCTTAGTGCTTCTTGTCTATCTCCTTTTTTAAAAATTGGGACTATATTTGCTGTCTTCCATACCTCAGGTAATCTCCATGTTTCAGCAGATGCGTTTAATATTGTTGTTAGGGGTACACATAGCACCTCTGCTCCCTCTCTCAGGACTTGTGGAGAGATGTTATCCAGCCCCGTTGCCTCTGAGGTGTCTAGCTTGCGCAGCAGCCTCTTCACTTCTTCCTTGGTTGTATGTATTGTGTCCAACACTTGGTGGTGTACCCCACCTCTCCGCTTGGCTTCATTCGTCCGGCTCTTCCTGCTTCCCCCTCCACTTGTAATTCTGTGTATTTGAATCTTAAAACCACATGATTGCTGGCCCCAAAGGGTCTTTCGTATGTGATGTCCTCAATATCTGCACTACTCAAGGTGAATACTAGGTCCAGTCTTGCTAGTTCATCCTCTCCTCTCTCTCTGGAAGTGTCCCTTACATGTTGGTACATGAGGTTTTCCAGTACCACCTCTATCATCTTAGCCCTCCACTTTTCTTGGCCCCCATGTGGCTCCAAGTTTTCCCAATCAATTTCCTTGTGGTTGAAGTCACCCATGATCAGTAGCTTTGCCCTGCTCGCATGAGCCCTTCTTGCCACTTCAGCCAGTGTATCAACCATCGCTCTATTACTCTCGTCATACTCTTGCCTTGGCCTCCTGCTGTTCTGTGGTGGGTTATACATCACTGCAATTACCGCCTTCGAACCTCCAGGCTGAAGCATTCCTACTATGTAATCTCTTGCTTCTCCTCTGTCTCCTCTCTCCAGCTCATCAAAATCCCATCAGTTTTTGATAAGCAGTGCCACTCCTCCATGCCCTCTGTCTGTCCTCAGGATCTGATATCCCATTGGAAAGATGGCATCTGTTATCAAACTTGTGAGCCTGGTTTCTGTGAGAATTATGATGTCCGGTGATGCCTCTTTGACTTTCTTGCCACTCCTCCCTACTTATTATTTCATCAGCATTGATGAACCATACCTTCAGCTTCCTCTCCAACTCTGTGGTTTGGGGGTTTGTGAGGGTGGGGGACCTGGCAGTGTACTGTAGGATTATATAGCTGAGTGTTGGGTGGGAGCTGTGGGTGTGGAATGTGGTTTCTGTTGGGATAGTGTGATTGGTTGTGGGGTTCTGGGGATGATTCTGTGTGCTTCCTCTTGTTGCTCTGCCCTGCTCTGGTTGTCCTCTGCTGATTCTGTCCTTGTCTCTCCTCCTAGCTCCTTTCGCTTTTGTGTCCTCTCCCTCAACTGCTGTCATTCTGTTTGTGTTCTGTCTCAGTCTAGGAAGACTCTCTTGTATTCTGCTGAGTCCTTCAACTGTGGTTTCTCTTGGAGGATACTGTTTCCGTCCTGAAAATCAGCTTGATCGGTCATTTTTTCCCCTTCAAATACCCCCCTATTCTCTGAAAATTTACAATCTTGGATATGTACTCTTCACCTATTTCTGTGATGATGCTCTCAATCTCCTTTCTACCTGCTGTCTTTCATTGTGTCCAGTCTGTGTCCTTCCCTCGCTCTCCTGAAGCCCATGAATAAACACTGACTTTGCCCTCTCCTCCCATTGCCTTTCCCTCTGTGACTCTGGTTCCTGTAAGTACATAGTCATTTTCTCCCTCCCCCCCTCGGTGTGTGTGTGTGTGTGTGTGTGAGAGAGAGAGAGAGAGAGAGAGAGAGAATATAGGTGAATAGTATTTAGATAAGAGTAAAGAGGTTTTTGTGGGATTTATGGATTTGGAAAAGGTGTATGACAGTGTGGATAGGGGGGCAGTGTGGCAGATGTTGCAAATGTATAGAATAGGAGATAGGTTACTGAAAGTAGTGAAGACTTTTTACGAGGATAGTGAGGCTCAGGTTAGAGTATGTAGGAGAGAGGGAGGTTATTTCCCAGTAAAAGTAGGCCTTAGACAACGATGTGTGATGTCAGGGGATGATGCCTTGAGCATACCTCAAGTGCCACAGAATTAATTCTTTCTAGGCAAGATTTGCATCCATGTTGTTTAGGATGTCTTCCCAGCTTGTTTCGTTTAGGTGGTTAATTTATTCTCAATGTATGTTTCTGTTGTTGAAGTTGAATTTGGTGAAGGCTCCCTCGTAACTGATTGCATTTTGCTGGTCAGGAGCCCTGCACATAAAAGTCTGTACTTCTATTAAGTTGTGATCTGAGTCTGTTGTCTTTGATACTGTTATATTATGTACCAGATCATCATTATTAGTGAAGATAAGGTTTAGTGTATTTTCCAGTCTTGTTGACTCCACCATTTGCTAGTTTAAAGTGAATTTTTTTGCAGAGATTTAATAGCTCATGTTTGTGAGAATTTTCATCTGAGTTGCTGCTGTCTCCTGGCGTGATATCTGCTAACACATTATTTGCCACATTTCTCCATTGTAAGTGTCTTAAGTTGAAATCACCCAGCAGCAAGATATTTGGGGTTGAAAGATTTTGCAGACAGTGGTCAATTTTCAAAAGCTGTTCCTTGAATTGTTGGGAAGTTGCATCAGGAAGCTTGTATACAACCACAATGACAAGGTTTTGATTTTCAATCTTTATTGCCAAAACTTCAACTATAGTGGTACTTTGTCATTTAAACTTAATCCTTTCCAAGAGGCTGTTCAAATACTGAGTTGTATGAATATTAAATCAAATTTTCTCATAAATAATGTAAACTGGATTAATCTGTTCCAGACCCCAAAAAATTACCAATTATAAAACATTTTAAGTGAAAATATTGCTTATTTAAACCCGTATAATATTTGCATGCATAAAATCATACATGAAAACTATAAAAACAATAAATACATGAAAAAAACAAAAATTTAACTGCATTTTACTAAGGAGTGCTGATGGCCTAAGAGGGAGGTGGAGAGGTGTTTGGAAAGGGTGTCACCTTCCATAAAAACATTAGGTACAGTGGAACCTCGGTTTTCATATGCCCCAGTTTCCATACATCCTCAAGGTTTTTGTAGAGTTGAAAATGGTCCGTACCAAATTTGTCCACCTGCCCGTGCGACTCGGCCACTCATTTCCCGGAATTGAGCACCTACACAAAGCATCCCATGTGCTCATGATTCAGCCTGCCTTTGTTTCTTGTTGGGTGAGCATCACCCCATGCATTCATCCAAGACATTTCATAATACGTAATCCATTTTTTTTGTGTTTTTTTTATCACACTGGCCGATTCCCACCAAGGCAGGGTGGCCCGAAAAAGAAAAACTTTCACCATCATTCACTCCATCACTGTCTTGCCAGAAGGGTGCTTTACACTACAGTTTTTAAACTGCAACATTAACACCCCTCCTTCAGAGTGCAGGCACTGTACTTCCCATCTCCAGGACTCAAGTCCGGCCTGCCGGTTTCCCTGAACCCCTTCATGAATGTTACTTTGCTCACACTCCAACAGCACGTCAAGTATTAAAAAACCATTTGTCTCCATTCACTCCTATCAAACACGCTCACACATGCCTGCTGGAAGTCCAAGCCCCTCGCACACAAAACCTCCTTTATCCCCTCCCTCCAACCTTTCCTAGGCCGACCCCTACCCCGCCTTCCTTCCACTACAGACTGATACACTCTTGAAGTCACTCTGTTTCGCTCCATTCTCTCTACATGTCCGAACCACCTCAACAACCCTTCCTCAGCCCTCTGGGCAACAGTTTTGGTAATTCCGCCCCTCCTCCAAACTTCCAAACTACAAATTCTCTGCATTATATTCACACCACACATTGCCCTCAGACATGACATCTCCACTGCCTCCAGCCTTCTCCTCGCTGCAACATTCATCACCCATGCTTCACACCCATATAAGAGCGTTGGTAAAACTATACTCTCATACATTCCCCTCTTTGCCTCCAAGGACAAAGTTCTTTGTCTCCACAGACTCCTAAGTGCACCACTCACCCATTTCCCCTCATCAATTCTATGATTCACCTCATCTTTCATAGACCCATCCGCTGACACGTCCACTCCCAAATATCTGAAAACATTCACCTCCTCCATACTCTCTCCCTCCAATCTGATATCCAATCTTTCATCACCTAATCTGTTATCTTCATAACCTTACTTTTTCCTGTATTCACTTTTAATTTTCTTCTTTTGCATACCCTACCAAATTCATCCACCAATCTCTGCAACTTCTCTTCAGAATCTCCCAAGAGCACAGTGTCATCAGCCAAGAGCAACTGTGACAACTCCCACTTTATGTGTGATTCTTTATCTTTTAACTCCATGCCTCTTGTCAAGACCCTCGCATTTACTTCTCTTACAACCCCATCTATAAATATATTAAACAACCACGGTGACATCACACATCCTTGTCTAAGGCCTACTTTTACTGGGAAATAATTTCCCTCTTTCCTACATACTCTAACTTGAGCCTCACTATCCTCGTAAAAACTCTTCACTGCTTTCAGTAACCTACCTCCTATACCATACACCTGCAACATCTGCCACACTGCCCCCCTATCCACCCTGTCATATGCCTTTTCCAAATTCATAAATGCCACAAAGACCTCTTTAGCCTTATCTAAATACTGTTCACTTATATGTTTCACTGTAAACACCTGGTCCACACACCTCCTACCTTTCCTAAAGCCTCCTTGTTCATCTGCTATCCTATTCTCCATCTTACTCTTAATTCTTTCAATAATAACTCTACCATACACTTTACCAGGTATACTCAACAGACTTATCCCCCTATAATTTTTGCACTCTCTTTTGTCCCCTTTGCCTTTATACAAAGGAACTATGCATACTCTCTGCCAATCCTTAGGTACCTTACCCTCTTCCATACATTTATTAAATAATTGCACCAACCACTCCAAAACTATATCCCCACCTGCTTTTAACATTTCTATCTTTATCCCATCAATCCCGGCTGCCTTACCCCCTTTCATTTTACCTACTGCCTCACGAACTTCCCCCACACTCACAACTGGCTCTTCCTCACTCCTACAAGATGTTATTCCTCCTTGCCTTATACACAAAATCACAGCTTCCCTATCTTCATCATTTAACAATTCCTCAAAATATTCCCTCCATCTTCCCAATACCTCTAACTCTCCATTTAATAACTCTCCTCTCCTATTTTTAACTGACAAATCCATTTGTTCTCTAGGCTTCCTTAACTTGTTAATCTCACTCCAAAACTTTTTCTCATTTTCAACAAAATTTGTTGATAACATCTCACCCACTCTCTCATTTGCTCTCTTTTTACATTGCTTCACCACTCTCTTAACCTCTCTCTTTTTCTCCATATACTCTTCCCTCCTTGCATCACTTCTACTTTGTAAAAACTTCTCATATGCTAACTTTTTCTCCCTTACTACTCTCTTTACATCATCATTCCACCAATCGCTCCTCTTCCCTCCCGTACCCACTTTCCTGTAAACACAAACTTCTGCTGAACACTCGAACACTACATTTTTAAACCTACCCCATACCTCTTCGACCCCATTGCCTATGCTCTCATTAGCCCATATATCCTCCAATAGCTGTTTATATCTTACCCTAACTGCCTCCTCTTTTAGTTTATAAACCTTCACCTCTCTCTTCCCTGATGCTTCTATTCTCCTTGTATCCCATCTACCTTTTACTCTCAGTGTAGCTATAACTAAAAAGTGATCTGATATATCTGTGGCCCCTCTATAAACATGTACATCCTGAAGTCTACTCAACAGTCTCTTATCTACCAATACATAATCCAACAAACTACTGTCATTTTGCCCTACATCATATCTTGTATACTTATTTATCCTCTTTTTCTTAAAATATGTATTACCTATAACTAAACCCCTTTCTATACAAAGTTCAATCAAAGGGCTTCCATTATCATTTACACCTGGCACCCCAAACTTACCTACCACACCCTCTCTAAAAGTTTCTCCTACTTTAGCATTCAGGTCCCCTACCACAATTACTCTCTCATTTGGTTCAAAGGCTCCTATACATTCACTTAACATCTCCCAAAATCTCTCTCTCTCCTCTACATTCCTCTCTTCTCCAGGTGCATACACGCTTATTATGACCCGCTTTTCACATCCAACCTTTACTTTAATCCACATAGTTCTTGAATTTACACATTCATATTCTCTTTTCTCCTTCCATAACTGATCCTTCAACATTACTGCTACCCCTTCCTTTGCTCTAACTCTCTCAGATACTCCAGATTTAATCCCATTTATTTCCCCCCACCGAAACTTCCCTACCCCCTTCAGCTTTGTTTCGCTTAGGGCCAGGACATCCAACTTCTTTTCATTCATAACATCAGCAATCATCTGTTTCTTGTCATCTGCACTACATCCACGCACATTCAAGCATCCCAGTTTTATAAAGTTTTTCTTCTTCTCTTTTTTAGTAAATGCCTACAGGAGAAGGGGTTACTAGCCCATTGCTCCCGGCATTTTAGTCGCCTCATACGACACGCATGGCTTACGGAGGAAAGATTCTTTTCCACTTCCCCACGGACAATAGAAGAAATAAAGAAGAACAAGAGCTATTTAGAAAAAGGAGAAAAACCTAGATGTATGTATATATATATATGCATGTGCATGTCTGTGAAGTGTGACCAAAGTGTAAGTAGGAGTAGCAAGATATCCCTGTTATCTAGCATGTTTATGAGACAGAAAAAGAAACCAGCAATCCTACCATCATGCAAAACAGTTACAGGTTTCTGTTTCACAGTCATCTGGCAGGACGGTAGTACTTCCCTGGGTGGTTGCTGTCTACCAACCTACTACCATTGTTTTTTGTGCTTGTTTATTGAGTGCGACTGCTAAATAAGCCACCACGGAGCCAAAGACAGTTCCGAGTGCCAACCCTTTGATAAAGAAGGCGAGAAACATGATAAAATTCAAGAACTCATAGCAAAGTATGAAAGTGGCGTGTGCATGCTTATATGCTATGTAACGTGTTTCTTATATAATTTTGAAGAAAATATCATAGATGGATTAATGAAAATATCCATATTAACCTCTCATCCAATATTAAGACATTAATTGGATTTACATTATTTCTTATGAGAAATATTGCTTCAGTTTTCATATGATTCAGTTTTCATCAGACTTTTTCGAATGGATTAATCACGAAAACCGAAGTTCCACTGTAACTGCTTGTCTGTTTTTTTTTTTTTTCTGTCTTTGTGCAGTAACACTTGAATATGATGGGGATTCACTAGCATTTGATTTTTTTTCTTTGCTAAAGAAGCTGTCCAATGTTGTCTGCTTTTGACAACTTTTCAAAACTTATCTAAAGTGGTCAACAGCATTGTCACTGAACAAGTTGATGCTCCTATTGACAACAGTAATGTTAGGATGCCATTTTTCCACCAGTCTCTGTGTTGGAGCCCAATGGCAACACAGTTCCTTAATTTCTGCAGTGGAAATATTGCCCTCACTGCTTCCCTCCTCCTCCTCTTCCTCCTCCTCCTCTGAAGAAATTTCCTCAACCACTTCTTGCTGCTCCTTGTGCAGGTCTTGAAGTTCTTCTGTGGTGAGCTCATTCTTGTAATTCTTCACTAATTCCTCTACATCCTAACAGTCCATTACCAAACCCATGGACTGGCCCAGAGAAACAATATCTTTCACTACAGGTTCTGCCTCAAAGCCTTCAAAATCTCTGACTGACACAGTCTGGCCACAATATCTCCCTGGCAGAGTTCATTGTTCTGTAAGAAACTTCCCCCTCCCCCCATGCTTTGTCTATTATCTTTAAACACTGGAGGATATTAAAATGATTTTTCCAAAATTCCCTAAAGGTAAGCTCTGTTTCACAGGTCACTTCAAAGCACCTTTTAAACAGTGCTTTTATGTGAAGTATTTTAAACTTGGAAATTACCAGGTGGTCCATGGGCTGGATAAGAGGAGTGGTGTTAGGGTGCAAGAACTTCACTTTAATGAAGCTGTATTCATCCACCAAATTTTCCTCCAAGCTTGGAGGGCGAGCAGGAGCATTGTCCATTACTAGAAGTGCCCTTAATGGTAAGTTTTTTTCTCAAGGTACTGCTTCACACTTGGGCCAAACACTTCATGTATCCACTCAGTGAAGAACTGCCTTGTTACCCAAGGTTTACTATTAGCCCTCCACATTAAACTGAGTTAACTTTTCATCACATTGCTTTCTTAAATACCCTTGTATTTTCAGAGTGGTAAACTAGCAACGGTTTAATTTTGCAGTCCCCAATAGCATTACCGCATAACAAGAGTGTCAGCCTGTCTTTCATGGGCTTGTGTCCTGGCACTGATTTTTCTTATGTGATGTAGGTCTCTTAGGCATTCTTTTCTAAATGAGGCCAGTTTCATCACAATTTAAAAGTTGTTGAGGAATAAATTCCTCATTGTCTACATAGGTATTAAATTTCTTAACAAACTTTTCAGCCCCATTTGTTAACACTGGCAGCCATCCGATGCCTTACTACACTATCAATCCCACTCCTTTTTTAAACCTATCAACCCAGCCCCTACTTGCCTTAAATTCATCACTTTCAGCACTGTATTAATGTTGGTAGAATTACCAACAATATGTTAAGTAAAAGGACACAAGTACAACTAATGTGAAATTTTACTGCAGCAACGTTTCGCTCTCCAGGAATGACTTGATGAAGCTCCTGAGGAGCGAAATGTTGCACAATAAAATGTCACATTACAGTGGACCCTCAGTTAATGATGTCATCGGATAACATAAAAACCGAATAACAACACTTTTTGCGTCAAAATATTGGCTCAGTTAATGAGAGCGTCGGGTGCTTTCCCTCTCTCTGAGTCCACGGATAGACCTACAGGTTGTTACAAGCAGGCTGGGCTCCCCTCTCACAACTCTGCTAATGTAAGTGATTACAACTCAACAAGTGTGTTTATCTCCAACCATCATATCTCCACGGAACCCTCCCAACATTTGTTGATGGCTTGAGACTACATATTTGCAAATACGTACAAATGTTGTCATACTGATGGTATATGGGGAGCTTCATTGGGCACTAATATCTGGTGTTCTGGAGTGGGAGGTCAGTGACTGAGCCTCCACTCCAGTAGTGATCCGAGGTAGTGTAACATTTCTGTCATTTCCTGTCAGTTTATGTTCTTCCTGGCACTAAAAAATCTCCGTCTCTGGAGTTGTTGCAACTACCCTGGTTTATTTCCCGAGGTCTGTGTGATCTGTACCTTCTTGTCCTCTGTAAATTGTCTGCCTGGCAGTGTGTTGCAGTATTGTCTTTCATGGACTGAAAACTAACACATTTCAGGGTGAAATAGTTTACAAGAATAACAACTGCATTCTCATTCGGTTATGGAGTCAAAATTGCACACCCCACCTGTTTTTCCAGATATTCCAAGCCTACAGATACCCAAGGTATAGAATTTGCACAGATTTAGTTTCTGTTTGCCAGGAGTTTTTGTGGCTGGGTTCCCTACTGCAGTTTTTCCTGGTTTCCCACTATGTACTAGCATCAGTACCACTGCTATGTACAGTACTTGTACTAGTAGCAGTACCACCTCTATGTACAGTACTTGTACTAGCATCAGTACCATCACTGTACAGTACTTGTACTAGCATCAGTACCACCACCATGTACAGTGCTTCTAATAGCATCAGTACCAGCACTGTACAGTACTTGTACTAGCATCAGTACCATCACTATACAGTACTTGTACTAGCATCAGTACCACCACTATGTACAGTACTTGTATTAGCATCAGTACCATCACTGTACAGTACTTGTACTAGCATCAGTACCATCATGTACAGCACTTGTACTAGCATCAGCACCATCACTGTACAGTACTTGTACTAGCATCAGTACCATCACTGTACAGTATGTAGGTGAATGGTTCAGAGAACCGACATGTTGATAAATTAGACACATAGGGTATCATCAGCCCACACATCACTGTAAAGTACAGTACTTGTACTAGCATCAATACCACCACTATGTACAGTACTTGTACTAGCATCAGTACCATCACTGTACAGTACTTGTACTAGCATCAATACCACCATTATGTACAGTACTTGTACTAGCATCAATACCACCACTATGTACAGTACTTGTACTAGCATCAGCACCATCACTGTACAGTACTTGTACTAGCATCAGTACCACCACTATGTACAGTACTTGTACTAGCATCAGCACCATCACTGTACAGTACTTGTCTAGTATCAGTACCACTACCATGTACAGTACTTGTACTAGTATCAGTACCACTACCATGTACAGTACTTGTACTAGCATCAGTACCACTATGTATAGTACTTGTACTAGTATCAGTACCACTACCATGTACAGTACTTGTACTAGCATCAGTACCATCACTGTACAGTACTTGTACTAGTATCAGTACCACTACCATGTACAGTACTTGTATTAGCATCAGTACCAACACTGTACAGTACTTGTATTGGCATCAGTACCATCACTGTACAAAACTTGTACTAGCATCAATACCACCACTATGTACAGTACTTGTACTACTATCAGTACCAACACTATGTACAGTACTTGTACTAATATCAGTACCAACACTATGTACAGTACTTGTACTAGTATCAGTACCAACACTATGTACAGTGAACATCAAAATGGTATACAATACCGACAGGTTGGTAGGTAAGACACATAGGCAACTTTATTCCAAAACGTTTCGCCTACACAGCAGGCTTCTTCAGTCGAATACAGAAAGTAGGCAGGAACAGTAGAGATGTGAAGACGATGTAATCAGTCCATCGCCCTTTAAGTCGTAGAATTTGAGGTTGTCAGTCCCTCAGCCTGGAGAAGTTCAGTTCCATAGTCAGGAACTATCTGAAGATCAAGCGACAGTGCGGAGACTTAAATACTCTCGGAAGGAGAGGTGCAGAGTAGTAGTAGTAGTGAGAATATAGCCACTAAAAGGTCAGGTCCCTCTCATATCCAACAGTTCTCACTTGAAAGGGTTGTCCAAGGAGTTTTCTGTACCATTTTGATGTTCATCTTGTCAGACACTGCAACACATGACCTCTTGGTACAGAAAACTCCTTGGACAACCCTTTCAAGTGAGAACTGTTGGATCTGAGAGGGACCTGACCTCTCAGTGGCTACATTCTCACTACTACTACTACTACTACTCTGCACCTCTCCTTCCGAGAGTATTTAAGTCTCTGCACTGTCGCTTGATCTTCAGATAGTTCCTGACTATGGAACTGAACTTCTCCAGGCTGAGGGATTGACAACCTCAAATTCTATGACTTCAAGGGTGATGGACTGATTACATCGTCTTCACATCTCTACTGTTCCTGCCTACTTTCTGTATTCGACTGAAGAAGCCTACTGTGTAGGCGAAACGTTTCGGAATAAAGTTGCCTAACTGTTGCCTATGTGTCTTACCTACCAACCCACTATGTACAGTACTTGTACTAGTGTCAG
Source organism: Cherax quadricarinatus (assembly GCF_038502225.1). NCBI lineage: Eukaryota > Metazoa > Arthropoda > Malacostraca > Decapoda > Parastacidae > Cherax > Cherax quadricarinatus. The sequence goes on along the minus strand of NC_091358.1, from coordinate 23,050,307 downwards.
TACCAACACTATGTTGCCTAACTGTTGCCTATGTGTCTTACCTACCAACCCACTATGTACAGTACTTGTACTAGTGTCAGTACCAACACTATGTACAGTACTTGTACTAGTATCAGTACCAACACTATGTACAGTACTTGTACTAGTATCAGTACCAACACTATGTACAGTACTTGTACTAGTATCAGTACCAACACTATGTACAGTACTTGTACTACTATCAGTACCAACACTATGTACAGTACTTGTACTAGTATCAGTACCAACATTATGTACAGTACTTGTACTAGTATCAGTACCAACACTATGTACAGTACTTGTACTAATATCAGTACCAACAAAATGTACAGCACTTGTACTAGTATCAGTACCAACACTACGTACAGTACTTGTACTAGTATCAGTACCAACACTATGTACAGTACTTGTACTAGTATCAGTACCAACACTATGTACAGTACTTGTACTAGTATCAGTACCAACACTATGTACAGTACTTATACTAGTATCAGTACCAACACTATGTACAGTACTTGTACTAGTATCAGTACCAACACTATGTACAGTACTTGTACTAGTATCAGTACCACTACTATGTACAGTACTTGTACTAGTATCAGTACAACCACTATGTACAGCACTTGAACTAGCATCAGCACCATCACTGTACAGTACTTGTACTAGCATCAGTACCATCACTGTACAGTACTTGTACTAGCATCAGTACCATCACTGTACAGTACTTGTACTAGCATCAGTACCATCACTGTACAGTACTTGTACTAGCATCAGTACCATCACTGTACAGTACTTGTACTAGCATCAGTACCATCACTGTACAGTACTTGTACTAGCATCAGTACCATCACTGTACAGTACTTGTACTAGCATCAGTACCATCACTGTACAGTACTTGTACTAGCATCAGTACCATCACTGTACAGTACTTGTACTAGCATCAGTACCATCACTGTACAGTACTTGTACTAGCATCAGTACCATCACTGTACAGTACTTGTACTAGCATCAGTACCATCACTGTACAGCACTTGTACTAGCATCAGTACCACCATGTACAGTACTTGTACTAGCATCAGTACCACCATGTACAGTACTTGTACTAGCATCAGTACCATCACTGTACAGTACTTGTACTAGTATCAGTACCACTATGTACAGTACTTGTACTAGCATCAGTACCATCACTGTACAGTACTTGTACTAGTATCAGTACCACTACTATGTACAGTACTTGTACTAGTATCAGTACCACCACTATGTACAGTACTTGTACTAGTATCAGTACCACCACTATGTATAGTACTTGTACTAGTATCAGTACCACTACCATGTACAGTACTTGTACTAGTATCAGTACCACCATGTACAGCACTTGTACTAGCATCAGTACCATCACTGTACAGTACTTGTACTAGTATCAGTACCACTACTATGTATAGTACTTGTACTAGTATCAGTACCACCACTATGTACAGTACTTGTACTAGTATCAGTACCACTACTATGTATAGTACTTGTACTAGTATCAGTACCACCACTATGTACAGTACTTGTACTAGTATCAGTACCACTACTATGTATAGTACTTGTACTAGTATCAGTACCACCACTATGTACAGTACTTGTACTAGTATCAGTACCACCACTATGTACAGTACTTGTACTAGTATCAGTACCACTACTATGTATAGTACTTGTACTAGTATCAGTACCACCATGTACAGCACTTGTACTAGCATCAGTACCATCACTGTACAGTACTTGTACTAGTATCAGTACCACCACTATGTACAGTACTTGTACTAGCATCAGTACCATCACTGTACAGTACTTGTACTAGTATCAGTACCACCACTATGTACAGTACTTGTACTAGCATCAGTACCACCACTATGTACAGTACTTGTACTAGCATCAGTACCATCACTGTACAGTACTTGTACTAGTATCAGTACCACCACTATGTACAGTACTTGTACTAGCATCAGTACCACCACTATGTACAGTACTTGTACTAGCATCAGTACCATCACTGTACAGTACTTGTACTAGCATCAGTACCATCACTGTACAGTACTTGTACTAGCATCAGTACCATCACTGTACAGTACTTGTACTAGCATCAGTACCACCACTATGTACAGTACTTGTACTAACATCAGTACCATCACTGTACCGCACTACCCTCAGCTGTTGCCACACCACCATCAGCTGCTGCTGAACCACGGTCAGCTGCTACTGTACTACCGTCAGCTGTTGCTGCGCCACGGTCAGCTGTACTACTCAAAGATGTGGAGAGACTATTGTTGGTGTGGCTTATCGAGAATACCAAGAAGCAATTAGCCCCAGAGGGTTAGCCACCCAGGATAACCCAAGGAAGTCACTGCGTCATCGAGGACTGTCTAACTTACTTCCTTTGTGATCCTTAATCTTGTCCCCCGGGATGCGACCCACACCAGTCGACTAACACCCAGGTGAACATGAAAAAATGCCTGGAACTAGAGCTCATATTGGTGAATTTAAGGCCAGCAAAGGTTGGTTTGAGAGATTTAAGAATCGTAGTGGCATACACAGTATGATAAGGCATGGTGAAGCTGAAAAATTCCAACCCCAACAAGTGTTCAATTGTGATGAAATAGGCCTGTTCTGGAAGAAAATGCCAAACAGGACCTACATTACTCAGGAGGAAAAGGCACTCCCAGGACACAAGCCTATGAAAGACAGGCTAACTTTCTTGTTTTGTTGTAATGCTAGTGAGGATTGCTCATGTATCACTGTGAAAATCCCAGAGTGTTCAAGAAAAACAGTGTCTCATCACTCAACAATACTCTTCAATAAAGGTAAGTGTCATTTTAGTAATTATTTATGTATGTATTGTGCATGTCGAATTGTTTTCTGTGTAGGGAAATGTATATTTCATGTAGAAAAAATTATTTTTTTTAATACTTTTGGCTGTCTGGAACGGATTAATTGGATATTTCTATTGTTTCTTATGGGGAAAATTAATTCAACTAACGGCAAATTCGACTAACGGCTAGCTCTCTCCAACGGATTAATGCCATTGGTCAAGGGTCCACTGTACCTAAAATCTTATGTATACGCAAATGGAGTCAACTCCACTATCCAGCCTGTAGTAGGGTAGTGTCCTAGGCCCACTCCTCTTTCTCATCTACATCAATGATCTCCCCAATGCATCTAAACTCCTTTGTTATGCCCCTTGGTCATAATTATTAATTAATACGGGATTTCTTCACTTAATATAATGCTCAAGGTTTCTTTAATACTAGCTAAATTAAAGATTCCTCTAGTTTATAATACAGTGGACCCCCGCATAACGATCACCTCCGAATGCGACCAATTATGTAAGTGTATTTATGTAAGTGCATTTGTACGTGTATGTTTGGGGGTCTGAAATGGACTAATCTACTTCACAATATTCCTTATGGGAACAAATTCGGTCTGTACTGGCACCTGAACATACTTCTGGAGTGAAAAAATATCGTTAACCGGGGGTCCACTGTATTATGACTCTAAATTATATAAATAAAGGAATATATACCCAGGTATTATTTACGTATATATTATTTTTGTATATGTTTAGGTAGGGAATTAGGCAACTGGAAGAGTTCAAAGACCAGAGGCGAAGTACCTGGTGGATCGTTTGTACCTCTCCACCCTCCCCTATACCGAGTTGACATTAAATCTGAGTGTTCGGCTCAGGGCAGTTCACTCTCTCCTCTGGTATTGTGAGCATTTACCTTAATAAGGGGCTCTTCTAGCTCCTCCATATTATCTCCAGAACCATCACAAGGGGATTTTGCTAGACAGTTCTGCCTTTCTAGAGAAAACTTCCAGTACAGAGATAGCCTGCCTTAGTCTGTGATTAACTCTTACCAGTTGCCGACATGGTGAAGTGTATTTATTAGAGAGGAAGTGACAAATATCCTCGTTATTAATGTTAATTTGTTAAAACAGTTGTATATTGTGGTGCCCTACTAAAGAAGTTGATAGTTGCAGATATATGTACAGTAGTGAAAGGAATGGCTTGAAAATCTTAGTAGTATATTAAATAAAATTCAGAAAAGACCTTACCAATCGACCAAATTCTTAGCTATTTCACTAGTATTACTTCTATTCTATCGATTGAGCACAAGAAATCACCAAGTCAACTGTTTCAACTACAAAATAAAGTGATCAGAAATTGGTAATTTGGCCAATTAAACACAAAGTTCAAAATATTCCAATTTCAAAATAGGTTCCAGAATAAACAATGTAGGTATTCCTGGCACTAAACTAACATTTCCTCTGTTCATTAGTTATGTTTTGAGGCTTTACAAATGAATTCCATTTTGATTTTTTATTCACAATGAATTTTTATTCAAACCAAAAACTAGAAGATTTACTGTTATGCAAAATTGTAATAATTGTATAAATATCATCACCACATTTGTGAATGTATATTAGACCCGCCAGCTGGCGTGTATTAGACGTGTGAGGTCGTTTGTTTACTCTTGAACATCAGCAAAAATTTAACATTTCTACTATTTTGAGCTCAGTTTCAAGCCATTTCCAGTGCTAAAACCAATCAAAATCATCTCTATTTCTGTGATATGTCTTCCATTCTATCAAACGAGACCAAGAAATTGCAAATACAACTATAAAAAACATACGAAAAAACACTGCAAAGTTGCTGTTTTAATCGAAAATCACGGTCTCAGTTTTTTTCTTTCATTATACACTGTGTGCTGCAGGATTTATTTTATGTGGCACATACATACCACACAGATGTATTCTCTCATATCTAGGCCCAAATTTACCACTCACAGCTTATCAGAGTGAGCTGAGCTCATGGCATAGATCTATGGTTTGGACCCTGAACGTAAAGCCGTAGATCTACGGCACGGACCCTGAAAGGGTTAAAATTCTTATTAAGCCTTGGATGACTCGGTGTACATCAATACTTCCTAGCACCTGTTATAGCTTTTGTTACGAGTAGCACTAAACTAATTAGTGGCTTACAGGCCAGAATTGTAACATCCTTAAACCAGTTCTATTCGCAGATGACTTTACCGAAGTCTACTCCCACTCAAACCCAGCTATGCTTAGAGACAGCCATAAGGCGTTTTGCCTTACAGCATTCTGCTAATACAGACGCTACAAATTATGACCAAAACTCGCTATATGGCTACCCTCACCTGACTTTCTAATACAGTCACCGCCCCCACCCAGTTTGTTTACATTCTCTGTGAGCTCCGCGTCTCTCCATTATGTCTGGAAACTTTCCAAAATTTCAAGTGTTTTAAAGTTATTTCATATATACAGTGGAACCTCTGGTTACAAACACTTCCAAACACTAACAAATTGATTCACAAACAAAAAATTCACCATATTTTTGCATCTGGTCACAAACACATAACTGGGTGCCAAACAAACATAGCCATGCCAATTTTCACATTCCGTGCCATTTTTCGCACACGGCAATTTTCCCCACTTCCTGTTGTTTGTGTACGCCTCACCTTTTAGTGGTCTCAGTCAGAAGCGTATTCATTCGTTGTGAATTCCTTGTGTTGTATTTCATGTGTTTTAAAATTAATTTTCCAATTAACCCTTTCAGGGTCCACAGGCCCTCTCAGAGACTTCTCAGGGTCCCCCAAATTTAAAAAAAAAATTATTTTTTCTTATGAAAAGATAGAGAATCTTTTCCCAATCATAATGACACCAAAAGTATGAAATTTGATGGAAAACTTACGGAATTATGCTCTCACAAAGTTAGCGGTCTCGACGATGTTTACGCATCGGCGATTTTGCCCAATTTGAGCCCTATTTTCAGCCAATTCCAGTGTACTAGTCGACAAAAATCATACCTATTTCGCTAGAACTCCATTTTTTCTATCGAATGAGTACAAGAAACCATCCATTTACTGATTTCAACTGTCCAATACAGTGGTCAGAATTTAGCAATTTTGCCAATTTCACACAAATTTCAAAAGATGCCAATTTCCAAATAGGGTCCAGAATAAACAAGAAAGACATTCCTTGCGCTAAAATAACATTTCCTCTGTTCTTTAGTCACGTCCCCATGCCCCTCTTACATTCTTTTGCTTTCCATTTTGAATTTTTATACTCACAAAAAATAGAAGATTTACTGTTATGCAGACTACTGTATTAGTGTAGAAATGGTATACATAATATCGGCACACTTGTGAAAGAATATTAGACTCACCAGTTGACGTGTATTGGACGCATAGCATGATTTGTTTACTTTTGAACTTTGGTAAAAATCGAACATTTCTGCTACTTTGAGCTCAATTTCAAGGTACTTTTCATTGTAAAACCAGTCAAAATCATCTCAGTTTCTGTAATATGACTTCCATTCTATCAAATGAGACCAGGAAAACTAGAATACAACAATAAATACCATACGAAAATACAGTGCAAAGTCGCTGTTTTAATCCAAAAACACGGTCAAAGTTTTTTTTTTCTCATTACGCACTGTGTGCTGCAGGATTTTTTTTATACTGTGCACACTGACCACATAGACCCATTCTTTCATATGTAGGCCTACCAGGTTTCTCTCACTAGATTTGTAGGCGCTAGAATTTATGAGTACTAGTACGTCAAGGACCCTGGCACGTAAGCCGTACTAGTACGGCCGAAACCCTGAGAGGGTTAACCATGGCCTGTAAGCAAGTGAAGAGTGGTAATGTGGGCAAAAAGAAGGGTTTGAAGAAAACTGAAGTAGAAGTGAAGAAGGAAATTACTGAAAAACATGAGCATGGTGTGCATGTTACCAATCTCGCTGCGGAGTTCAAGAAGCCAAAGTCTACGATCTCAACTATTCTGAAGCAGAAAGCAGCTATTAAAGCTGCTAATGTTGCTAAGGGAGTTACAATGTTAACCAAGCAGAGGCCTCAAAGTGCTGGAAGAGGTGGAGAAACTGTTGCTAGTGTGGATGAACGAGAAGCAACTTGCAGTTGATAGCCTAAATGAAGTAATCATATGTGAGAAAGCCAGGAAGATACAGTGATTTACAGCAGAATTACCCTTCTACAAGTGCAGAAAGTGATGAATTTAAAACCAGAAGAGGATGGTTTAAAAAGTTTCGTAAGAGAAGTCGCATTCATAGTGTGGTAAGGTATGGAGAGGCTGCTAGTTCTGACGCTGCTGCTGTGGAAGCATTTACAAAAGATTTTGCTGAATTCGTGAAGGCTGAAGGATACATCCCCCAACAAGTGTTTAACTGTGACGAGATTTGGTTCTTTTGGAAGATGCCGAGAAGGACCTACATAGCCCAGGAGGAGAAGGCTATGCTCGGCCACAAAACAGATTAACTCTTGTGCTGTGTATGAACGCAAGTGGCGATCTAAAAATTAAACTGCTAGTCGTCTACCAGTTTGAGAATCCTCGTGTATTCAAGCAGCACAATGTGAACAAGGCCAGAGTGCCCGTGACGTGGAGGGTGAATACAAAGGGTTGGGTCACAAGGAGTTTGTTTTTAGAATGGCTTCACGAGCCTTTTGTTCCTGCTGCTAGGAAATATCTTGCTGACAATCTTCTGCCTGAAAGGTGCCTTCTTCTGATGGACAATGCGCTGGCACACCAAGTTTGGTTGACGATATGGACATCGAGTACAACTTCATTGAGGACAAGTTCTTCCCCCCCCCCCAACATGACTCCTCTTCTGCAGCCCATGGACCAGCAAGTGATATCCAACTTCAAGAAGATGTACACTAAGGGGCTCTTCACCAGGTGTTTTAATGTGACCGAGGAGACGTCTTTGACGCCGAAGGAGTTCTGGAAGAACCATTTCAACATTGTGCATTGCATCAGCTTCATCGACAAAGCCTGGGAAGGCGTCACGTACCGGACCTGGAATTCAGCGTGGAAGAAACTTTGGCCTGAATGCATTCCTGAATGAGATCTTAAGAGATCATGTCCATGAGCAAGAACATGGGTCTTGCTGGTGGCCCGGTGGCCTGGTGGCTAAAGCTCCCGCTTCACACACGGAGGGCCCGGGTTCGATTCCCGGCGGGTGGAAACATTTCGACAAGTTTCCTTACACCTGTTGTCCTGTTCACGTAGCAGCAAATAGGTACCTGGGTGTTAGTCGACTGGTGTGGGTCGTATCCTGGGGGACAAGATTAAGGACCCCAATGGAAATAAGTTAGACAGTCCTCGATGACGCACTGACTTTCTTGGGTTATCCTGGGTGGCTAACCCTCCGGGGTTAAAAATCCGAACGAAATCTTATCTTATCTTATCTTATCTTGTAGTCGACAGTGACAGCACTGAGGAACTGGTCGAGGATCACGAGGAAGAACTGACAATGGATGAACTCGCTGAACTCCAGAGTGAGCAGCATAAGGTGCAATGTTAGTTTTCTCTGTTGTCCAAGGCTTTCTCAATGTTATTCAAGATTTTACATTTAGTTTACTATTACACTGTGCATTCTTTGGTATAATTAACCATTTTTGTACTCAAAAATCTAAAAACAAAAAAAGCAATATTTACATACAGTTCGTAGGGGTCTGGAATGGATTAATTGTACTGACATACAGTCCAATGGGAAAATTAGGTTAGGGTCATGACCAAATCAGGTTGTGACCAGAGTTTTGGAACGAATTATGGTCATGACCAGAGGTTCCACTGTACTCCAATAATTACATTTTTGCAAACCTGAACCTAGGCAAACTTACACACTGTGCTGGCATGCAGGTACACATTAAAATCAGTAAGTGTATCTTATGTCTTGAGGATGCCATACAGTGTACCCTTGGCTTTCATGTTTAACCCTTTGAGGGTTTTGGTCGTACTAGTATGGCTTATGACCCAGTGTTTTTGACGTACTAGTACACCTAAATTCTAGCGCCCTCAAATCTAATGAGAGAAAGCTGGTAGGCCTACATATGAAAGAATGGGTCTATGTGGCCAGTGTGCGCAGTATAAAAAAAATCCTGCAGCACACAGTGCGTAATGAGAAAAAAAAACTTTGACCGTGTTTTTGGAATAAAACAGCGACTTTGCACTGTATTTTCGTATGGTATTTATTGTTGTATTCTAGTTTTCTTGATCTCATTTTATAGAATGGGAGACATATTACAGAAATTGAGATGATTTTGACTGGTTTTACAATGAAAAGTACCTTGAAATTGAGCGCAAAATAGCAGAAATGTTCGATTTTTATCAAAGTTCAAAAGTAAACAAATCATGCCAAGCATCCAGTACACGTCAACTGGTGAGTCTAATATTCTTTCACAAGTGCACTGATATTATTTATACCATTTCTACACAAATGCAGTAGTCTGCATAACAGTAAATCTTCTATTTTTTGTAAGAACAAAAATTCAAAGTGGAAAGTCAAAGAAATATAAGAGGGGCCTGGGGATGTGACTAACGAACAGAGAACTTGTTATTTTAGTGCCAGGAATGTCTTTTTTGTTTATTCTGGACCCTATTCGGAAATTGGCATCTTTTGAAATTTGTGTGAAATTGGCAAAATTGCTAAATTCTGACCACTTTATTGGATAGTTGAAATTGGTAAATGGGTGGTTTCGTGTACTCATTCGATAGAAAAAATGGAGTTCTAGCAAAATAGTTATGATTTTTGTCGACTAGTACATTGGAATTAGCCGAAAATAGGGCTCAAAGTGGGCAAAATCGCAGATGCGTAAACATCGCCGAGACCGCTAACTTCGCGAGAGCATAATTCCTAAGTTTCCATCAAATTTCATACTTTTGGTGTCATTATGATCGGGAAAAGATTCTCTATCTTTTCATAAGAAAAAATAATTTTTTTTATGAAATTTGGCCGCCCCTGAAAACAAGTTTCGGAGAGGGCCTGTCGACCCTCAAAGGGTTAATCCATTCCAGAGAGACCAGCAAAAATGGAAATTGGCAAAAACAGAAACCATTTTCTCCATAAGAATTATACATATGTAAATCCAATTAATCCATTTCAGACACCCAGAAGTATTAACAAAAAAAAATTTTTTTTAGCTTAAATATAGATTTACATGCAGAAAAGAATGACAAATATAAAGCACTAATAAAATGTATAAATGAACATTTAGCATCACACTTACCTATATTGAAGACTTGTTGGTGTATGGCAGATGGGGCAGAGGGGAGAGGGAGGCGAGTTTATTGTTGGAGACAGGACAGTATGCTTCAATATGACACTAATATCAACTCTAAGGCTTATTTATCTATCACAGTTCATCTAATATGACATAATAAACAATATTAATCACACAGAAACATGACATATACTCTAGAATGAATAAAATATGTCATTACATATGTCACGAGTGGTGGTGGTGGTGTTGGGTGTATAAGGGCCACTGAGAGCATAAGCCGTATATACTGGTAGTGAAGGCAGTGGTGTTGCCAGTAGCCCTATATAACTCCAACAACATTGGAGGAGTTAGGTTCATGCTGTCCTTTTTCTATCGATTAATTGCTTAACTTACTTCCTACACTGTTAACGCTACACTTTATCGCTGGCTGGCGCTATAGCCTTTATCGACTCGTGCTGCTTTAGTATCGTACATATCGTAGAATCACTGAAGACGGCTTATTCTCCCCTCTCTCTTCCTCCTCCACTTGGGAACTTTTGCTACGATTTCTTTCTTTAATTCTATCGTGTTCCTCACTTTCTTTACCAAAGGACTGGCACTAGGGGCTTTCTTTGGGCCCATGGTAGCTTATTTAGCAGTCACACCAAATAAATAAGTGCAAAAACAATGGATTATCATAAAATGTTTTGTATGACCTCACTGAGAAACAACACGACACTGCCTGAGAATGTGTGTGGGAGGCAGCTTTATGTGCACGCTGGGCACTAGACAGCTTCCATACGATCAACGAAAATGAAGGAAATAGACGAAAACAGAACCAATATTTTGACAGAAAAACTCGGCGACAAAGGAAATCGGCGATAACAGAGATCAACGAAAAGGGAGGGTCCACTGTATTAATAATGATAATAATAGTAGTACTCAATAATATCACTCTGAGGCACAATAAATGTCATATACATGTACAGTGGACCCCCGCATAACGATATTAATCCGTTCATGAGAGCTCATTGTTATGCGAAATTATCATTATGCGAATGAATTTTCCCCATAAGAAATAATGGAAATCAAATTAATCCGTGCAAGACACCCAAAAGTATGAAAAAAATTTTTACCACATGAAATATACATTTTCCTACACACAAAGAGAAGGATACATGCACAATAGTAGAGTAGTACATGCACAGTATATATTGTGCATGTACTACTCTACTAAATGAAGAATAAATGACACTTACCTTTATTGAAGATGCAGCAATGACTGATGAGACAGTGTCCTGGGAGTGCCTTTTCCTCCTGAGTACTGTAGGTCCTGTTTGGCATTTTCTTCCAGAACAGGCCTTATCACACTGTGTATGCCACTACGATTCTTAAATCTCTCAAACCAACCTTTGTTGGCTTTAAATTCACCAATATGAGCACTAGTTCCAGGCATTTTTCCCTGTTCACCTAGGTGTTAGTCGACTGGTGTGGGTTGCATCCTGGGAGACAAGATTAAGGACCCCATGGAAATAAGTTAGAGTTCTCGATGATGCACTGACTTTCTTGGGTTATCCTGGGTGGCTAACCCTCTGGGGTTAATTGTTTCTCGGTAATTGTTTCACGTTAAGCCACACCAACAACACTCTCTCCACATCTTCGAGTAATACAGCTGACGATGGTGCAGCAACAACAACAGCTGTGGTGCAGCTGACCATGGTACAACAGCAGCTGGGTGCAGCAACAGCTGACCATGGTGCAGCTGCAGCTGTGGTGCAGCAGCAGCTGTGGTGCAGCAACAGCTGACTGGTCCAGTTTATCAGCTGACCGTGGTGCAGCAGCAGCAGCTGACTGTGGTACGATAGTATTTATCACCTTTTTTACCACAGGGTTGGCACTAGAAGCTTTCTTTGGGCCCATGGTGGCTTATTTAGCAGTTACAAGCACTATAAATTATGGAATAATACAAAATGTATCGAATGTATGCATGCAACCGGCCACCCTGGCTTGTAAACAATGACGGTAAGGCAGGCGCTCAGGCTGGACGGACAGGTTCGGGACGAGTCATGTTCAGAAACAGCTGATGGTGCAACAGCAGCTGACCGTGGTGCAGCAGCAGCTGACTGATCCAGCAACAGCTGACTGGTCCAGCAACAGCTGATCGAGGTGCAACAGCAGCTGACTGATCCAGCAACAGCTGACTGGTCAAGCAACAGCTGACCGTGGTGCAGCAGCAGCTGACTGTGGTATGATAGTATTTCTCACCCTTTTTACCACTGGGTTAGCACTAGAGGCTTTCTTGGGGCCCATGGTCACTTATTATGCAGATGAAATCACCAAAAACGCTGTAATAATACGAAATGTTCTGATTGTATGCTTGGATGTTACCGTGGAGGCTGGCTTGTAAACAATGCCACCGGCGGAACATGTGAAGCTGGCTCAGGCCGCACATTAGAAGTGTCTCGGACGAATAGCGTTGAGCGAGTTTTTTTAGCGGTATGTGAGGCAAAATTTTAGTGATAAAATGTATCAGTATGCGAGGGTCCACTGTATTATGTTAATATACACACTTTCATTAATGCATCTATGATATTCTTTCAAAATTATATAATAAACACTCTATGTAACATATAAACATGATAAATACATCCCCACAGTAGAATAAATTAAAATAAATATGAGATGTTTTTCCAGTCATTTTGTCGGAGTGTTGGAAAGAATAAAGTTTTCTATAGTTCAACACCAAAGAAAATGTGTATGCAATAGTATTACTGGGGGTAACTGTAGAAAATTATTCCTTTTCTATGCCTTCACTCAGTGTGTCATTTCTTCTAAAAATGGTGTTAAATGAGAATGGGAGTGTTGCCCTTTACAATGGACCCCCAATGTATGATGTCCCCAACCTACGTTAAAACCGATGTATGATGCTTTTCAGCGTAAAAATTTGACCCCGACGTACTGTTGAAAATCTCAACCTACAGCATTTGTCCGGTACCTGTCCTCAGCTGGCCTGCCTTCAGTTAGTGTGCCACTGTTTACAAGCCAGAGCAGTCACTCCCAAGCATACATTTGGAATATTTTGTATTATTCCATTGTTTTTAGTGCCACCATGAGCCCAAAGAAAGCTTCTAGTGCCAACCCTGTGGTAAAAAGGGTAAGAAATACTATTGAAATACAGTGGACCCCCGGCATTTGATGGCATTGGTACATGATAAATCCGGTATATGATACATTTTTACACAAAAATTTTGCCTCGCCACTCGTTAAAAAACCCTCCACAAGCGATTCGTCCGGGATGCGTCCACGTGTGGCCTGAACTGCCCCGTGTGTGCCTGTGTTTACAAGCCAGCCAGAGTGCTCGCATCTAAGCATACATTCAGTACATTCCATATTATCACTGTTTTTGGTGCTTGTTTCTGCAAAATAAGTCACCATGGGCCCCAAGAAAGCTTCTAGTGCCAACCCTGAGAGAAAAAGGGGGCTAATTACAATGGAAATGAAGAAAGAGATAATTGCAAAGTATGAAAGTGGAGTGCGTGTGTCGGAGCTGGCCAGGTTGTATACCAAACCCCAATCAACCATCGCTACTATAGTGGCCAGGAAAACGGCAATCAAGGAAGCTGTTCTTACAAAAGATGCATGTCTGTTTTTGAAACAGAGATTGCAAGTTTTAGAAGATGTTGAGAGACTGTTATTGGTGTGGATAAATGAAAAACAGATAGCAGGAGATAGCATCTCTCAAGCGATCATATGTGAAAAGGCTAGGAAGTTGCATGAGGATTTAATTGAAAAAATGCCTGCAACTAGTGGTAATGTGAGTGAATTTAAGGCCAGCAAAGGTTGGTTTGAAAGATTTAAGAATCGTAGTGTCATACATAGTGTGATTAGGCATGGTGAGGCTGCCAGTTCGGACCAAAAAGCAGCTGAAAAATATGTGAAGGAATTCAATTATTACATAGACAGTGAAGAGTTTAAACGTGAACAAGTGTTTAAATGCGATGAAACAGGCCTGTTTTGGAAGAAGTTGCCAAGCAGGACCTACATTACTCAGGAGGAAAAGGCACTCCCAGGACATAAGCCTATGAAAGACAGGCTTACTCTGCTGATGTGTGCCAATGCTAGTGGTGATTGCAAAGCGAAGCCTATATTGGTGTATCACTCAAACTCCCAGAGTGTTCAGGCAAAACAATGTCCTCAAGGCTAATTTGTGTGTGCTGTGGAGGGCAAACACTAAGGCATGGGTCACTAGGGACTTTTTCTATGACTGGTTACACCAAGCATTTGCCCCCAATGTGAAAAATTACCTAATTGAAAAGAAATTAGACCTTAAGTGCCTCCTGGTATTAGATAATGCCCCTGGTCATCCTACAGACTTGGCAGAGTGACTTTCTGGGGACATGAGCTTCATTAAGGTCAAGTTTTTGCCTCCTAATACCACTCCTCGCCTGCAGCCCATGGACCAGCAGGTCATTTCCAACTTCAAGAAACTGTACACAAAAGCTACGTTTCAAAAGTGCTTTGAAGTGACCACAGACACTCGATTGACTCTAAAAGAGTTTTGGAGAGAGCACTTTAATATCCTCAATTGTGTAAACCTTATAGGTAAGGCTTGGGAGGGAGTGACTAAGAGGACCTTGAACTCTGCTTGGAAGAAACTGTGGCCAGAATGTATAGACAAAAGGGATTTTGAAGGGTTCGAGACTAACCCTGGGAATCGTATGCCAGTTGAGGAATCCATTGTGGCACTGGGGAAGTCCTTGGGGTTGGAGGTTAGTGGGGATGATGTGGAAGAGTTGGTGGAGGAGGACAATGAAGAACTAACCACTGATGAGCTGCTAGATCATCTTCAACAATAAGAGGCCAGACCTAAGGAAACTGCTTCGGAGGAGGGGATAGAGAAATTGAAGAAGTTGCCTACTTCGATGATTAAAGACATGTGTGATAAATTAGACACATGTGCAACTCTTGGGTATCTTTATTAAGGAAACGTTTTGCCACACAGTGGCTTCATCAGTCCATACACAGGAGAAGCATGAAGAACAGGAGGAGAATGAGGTAATCAGTCCCTCAACCTTGAGTCGATGTGGTCAGTCCATCAATCTTGAATAGAATACGGCACATGAGCGGAGAAGGAGCTTATAAACCGTAGGCAGGAGAGGTGCAGTAGTCATAGGTGGTGTCACATTTGCCCAGTGTGGAAGTAGGTCGTGCCCAAGGGTTAGGCAAGCAAAGAATTCCCAAGTATTAAGACCCCAAGAAGTTGCAGTGTCTGACAGGATTGTAGGTGAATGGTTCACAGAACCGACACGTTGATAAATTAGACACATGTGCAACTCTTGGGTATCTTTATTAAGGAAACGTTTTGCCACACAGTGGCTTCATCAGTCCATACACAGGAGAAGCATGAAGAACAGGAGGAGAATGAGGTAATCAGTCCCTCAACCTTGAGTCGATGTGGGAATTCTTCGCTTGCCTAACCCTTGGGCACGACCTACTTCCACACTGGGCAAATGTGACACCACCTACGACTGCTGCACCTCTCCTGCCTATGGTTTATAAGCTCCTTCTCCGCTCATATGCCGTATTCTATTCAATATTGATGGATTGACCACATCGACTCAAGGCTGAGGGACTGATTATCTCATTCTCCTCCTGTTCTTCATGCTTCTCCTGTGTATGGACTGATGAAGCCACTGTGTGGCGAAACGTTTCCTTAATAAAGATACCCAAGAGTTGCACACGTGTCTAATTTATCAATGTGTCGGTTCTGTGAACCATCCATCTACAAAGAAATGTGTACAATGTGGACAAAGGTGAAAACCTTTATGGATGAAAATCACCCTCACACAGCTATTGCAAGTTGTGCTGGTGACTATTACAATGACAATGTTGTGAACCACTTTAGAAAAGTCATAAAGGAACGAGAGGTACAGGCCTCTATGGACAGATATGTTGTGCGACAGAAGTCCAGTGACTCTCAAGCTGGTCCTAGTGGCATTAACCCTTTGAGGGTTTTCGTCGTACTAGTACGTCTTAAGCGTAGGGTTTTTTGACGTACTAGTACGCATAAATTCTAGCGGCCTCAAATCTAGTGGGAGAAAGCTGGTAGGCCTTCATATGAAAGAATGGGTCTATGTGGTCAGTGTGCACAGTCTAAAAAAAATCCTGCAGCACACAGTGCATAATGAGAAAAAAAAAAACTTTGACCATTTTTTTGGAATAAATCAGCGACTTTGCAGTGTATTTCCGTATGGTATTTATTGTTGTATTCTAGTTTTCTTGGTCTCATTTAATAGAATGGAAGACATATTACAGAAATTGAGATGATTTTGGCTGGTTT
The DNA here is from genome assembly GCF_038502225.1 of Cherax quadricarinatus. NCBI lineage: Eukaryota > Metazoa > Arthropoda > Malacostraca > Decapoda > Parastacidae > Cherax > Cherax quadricarinatus. Next base: position 23,033,891 of record NC_091358.1, on the reverse strand, counting down.
TACAATGAAAGGTGCCTTGAAATTGAGCTCAAAGTAGCAGAAATGTTCGATTTTTACCAAACTTCAAAAGTAAACAAATCGTGCCAAGCGTGCAATACACGTCAACTGGTGAGTCTAATATTCTTTCACAAGTGCACCAATAATATTTATACCATTTTTTACACTAATGCAGTAGTCTGCATAACAGTAAATCTTATATTTTTTGTGAGAATAAAAATTCAAAATGGAAAGCAAAAGAATATAAGAGGGGCCTTGAGACGTGACTAATGACTAGAGGAAATGTCATTTTAGTGCCAGGAATGTCTTTCTTGTTTATTCTGGACCCTATTCGGAAATTGGCATCTTTTGAAATTTGTGTGAAATTGGCAAAATTGCTAAATTCTGACCACTGTACTGGATAGTTGAATTTCATAAATGGGTGGTTTCTTGCACCCATTCGATAGAAAAAATGGAGTTCTAGCGAAATATTCATGTTTTTTGTCGACTAGTACAGCGAAATTGGCCGAAAATGGGGCTCAAAGTGGGCAAAATCGCCGATGCGTAAACATCGCCGAGACCGCTAACTTTGCGAGAGCATAATTTCGTAAGTTTTCTATCAAATTTCAAACTTTTGGTGTCTTTATGATCGGGAAAAGATTCTCTATCTTTTCATAAGAGAAAATAATTTTTTTTTTTTTAAATTTGGCCGACCCTGAGAACGAGTTTTGGAGAGGGCCTGTCGACCCTCAAAGGGTTAAAAGAAGAAGGGAAGTAACCCCAGAAAAGGACTTGCTACCTCAAGTCCTAATGGAGGGGGATTCCCCTTCTAAACAATAACAACTTTGACACTCATCCCTCCTCCCATCCCATCAATCATCACAAGATCTTCATTAACCCTTTGACTGTTTTGGTCGTATATATACGTCTTACGAGCCAGTGTTTCAGACGTATATATACTCAATAATTCTAGCGGCTTCAAATCAAGCGGAAGAAAGCTGGTAGGCGCACATGTGAGAGAATGGGTCTGTGTGGTCAGTGTGCACCACATAAAAAAAGTCCTGCAGCACACAGTGCGTAATGAGAAAAAAAAACTCTGATCATTTTTTTGGATTCAAACGCTGACTTTGAGGTGTATTTTCGTATAGTATTTATCGATGTATTTGCGTTTTCATGGTCTTAGGTGATAAAATGGAAAACATATTACAGAAATAGAGATGATTTTTATTACTTTGACGATGAAAACGACCTTGAAACTGAGCTCAAAGTAGCGGAAATGTTCGATTTTTACCAATGTTCAGGAGTAAAATCACACCACACGTCCAATACACGTCAACTGGGGAGTCTAATATTCTTTCACTAGTGCACTGATATTATTTGTACCATTTTTACAATAATGCAGTAGTCTGCATAACAGTAAATTTTGTATTTTTTTGTATGCAAGACCAGGACCCACACGTTACTGAATTCACAAACACAATGAGTAACTGTATGTTGCTACCAACAGTAACAAAACCTACAAGAGTTACAGAGACTAGTGTTTCCCTACTTGACCACATCTGGACCAACACCATATCCCCTTTAAAATCAGGCATAATTACAGATAATACCACAGACCACTACCCTACTTTCCTCATAACAACTCTTGGTAAATTACCCCAAGACACTACTAAAGTCACCTTCAGACTTCACAATGAGGCAGCCATTAATAACTTCACAACAGCATTAGCAAACATTGATTGGCACACTGAGCTAGAAATCAATACAGATATTGACGAATGTATTAATAATTTTCTAAAAAAGACTCAATACCTCTATAACAAGCACTGCCCTAAAAAAACTAAGCAGATGACAGCTAAGAGACTGAACAGTCCCTGGCTAACACCCAGCATTCTCAAATCCATAAATACAAAACACCAATATGAAAAACAGTACAGAATGGGTCACATAACCAGAGACCAAACAAAACGTTACTCGTCAATCCTAACCAGCCTGATAAGAAGGGCAAAAAAATTGTATTATGAGAACAGATTATCCAACTTACGAGGTGATATAAAAAAGACCTGGAAAACCCTATCAGAAATTCTGGGAACAAAAAAGATATCACGAAATAGCGAAATAAAATTAGCAAAATCAGATGAACCCCAACTCCCACCAACAGAAACAGCAAACAGACTCAATGATTTCTTCTCCACTATAGGACAAAACCTTGCCAATAAAATCCCAAGCTCAGATACCCCACCAAATGACTACCTCACCGGCAACTACCCGAACACACTGTTCCTAGCTCCGACTAACCCATACGAAGTCTCCCTTATTATCAACGCACTAAAAAACAAGGCAGGAGATTTAAATACCTTACCACCCTTTATATACAAAAAAGTGTCACAAGTGCTATCACCAATCATTGCAACACTCTTTAACAAATCCATTGAATCCTCCACCTTCCCTACAGTACTCAAAATAGCAAGGGTCACCCCGATCCACAAAGGAGGAGACCAAACAGAGTTGAATAACTATAGGCCAATATCCAACTTACACCCTCTCTCAAAAATCTTCGAAAAATTAATTCATAAACGAATCTACTCCTACCTTATCTCCCAAAACATACTCAACCCCTGCCAATTTGGATTCAGGCCTAATAAAAATACTAATGATGCTATTATACACATGCTAGAACATATATACACTGCAATAGAGAAAAAAGAAGTCCCACTGGGGATCTTCATTGACTTACGTAAAGCTTTTGATACAGTTGACCATGACTTGCTCCACGTAAAATTATCACACTATGGTATAAGAGGGCACTCCCTCAACTACCTCAAGTCATACCTCAGCAACAGAAGCCAATATGTGTACGCAAATGGGGCAAACTCTTCTGCACAACCAATTACAGTTGGTGTCCCACAGGGAAGTGTCCTTGGCCCTCTTCTCTTTCTCCTATACATAAATGACCTACCAAATGCTTCTCAATTACTCAAACCCACACTATTTGCTGATGACACAACATACGTCTTCTCCCACCCGAGCCCAGTCAAGCTAGCCAATACTGTAAATACCGAATTACAGAAAATATCTACCTGGATGAGTACTAACAAACTTACACTAAACATTGACAAAACCTACTTCATTCAGTTTGGTAACAGAGCTACAGATGTCCCTCTTAACATAATGATAAACGGATCACCTATCACAAAGCTAACAGAGGGAAAATTCTTAGGAATCCACCTTGATAATAGACTCAAATTTCATACACATATACAACAAATTTCTAAGAAAATTTCCAAGACTGTAGGCATACTATCGAAGATACGGTACTATGCTCCACAGTCAGCCCTCCTGGCCCTATATCACTCTCTTATTTACCCCTATCTCACCTATGGAATTTGTGCATGGGGCTCAACAACAAGTAACCATCTCAGACCACTAATTACCCAACAAAAGGCTGCAGTTAGAATGATAACAAATTCTCACTACAGGCAGCACACTCCACCAATATTCAATACACTCAACCTACTCACCATACAAAACATCCATACTTATTACTGCACCTATTACATACATAGAACACTCAACTCTGATATTAACCCTCCCCTCAAACATCTCCTTGCCAACCTCAACAGAACACATGACCATAACACAAGGCACAGATCACTCTTTGATATTCCTCGTGTCCATCTCACGCTATGCAAAAACTCAATGCACATAAAAGGCCCTAAAATCTGGAATTCATTACCTGTTAATATAAAAGAAACACTACCTGTTTATAAATTCAAGTCTCTTCTCAAAGATCACTTACTCACCCAAAACCAAATAAATACTGAATAACTGAACCTTATAAATTGTATATCTTAAATGTTTCTCACAATTATATCACATAAATGTTAAACCTAAAACCCAATCTAACTTTATTATTTTTTAAATTCACTACCTAACAGAATACTCCATTCTACTGAATTTACAACAATGCATGCAACCATATGACCTGTCTTTGTAATACTCACTTGTGCTTTATAGTAATCAGTTTACATTAATGTTTTTCACTGATTTCATCATTGCTTAGTTAATCTTAAGTTAATTTTAAGCCAGCCCGTAATGCTATGCATAGTATAAGTGGCTTTGGCATGCTGCTCTTATCTGTATTTTTTTTTGTACCTCTGTAAGTGTGCTCAAATTATAAATAAATAAATAAATAAATAAATAAATGAATAAAAAATAAAAATAGAAAGCAATAATAATATAAGAGGGACATAGAGATGTGACTAATGAACAGAGGATATGTTATTTTAGTGCCAAGAATGTCTACCTTGTTTATTCTGGATCCTATTTTGAAATTGGCATCTTTTTTAGTTTGCGTGAAATTGGCCAAATTGCCAATTTCTGACCACAATATTGGGTAGTCCAAATTGATAAATGGGAGGTTTCTTGTACTCAGCTGATAGATAAAATGGAGTTCTAAAGAAATAGCTATGAGTTTGGTCAACTGGAACAATGGAATTGGCTGAAAATAGGGCTCAAAGTCGGTGAAATCGCCGATACGCATATGTCGCCGAGACCGCTAACTTCGCGGGAGCGTAATTCTATGAGTTTTCGACCAAATTTCGAACTTTTGGTGTCATTACCATTGGGAAAAGATTCTCTATCATTTCATAAGAAAAAATAATTTTTTTTTTTCAAAAACTTAGCGACATAGAATGACAGTTTCAGAAAGGGGCCTGAAACAGTCAAAGGGTTAAAGGTAAGTGTCACGTATTCTATTGTTAGTAGAGAACTACTAACTGTGCATGTCTTCTTCAGTTTGTGTGCATTAAACTTAATATTTCATGTGGTAAAACTTTTTTTTTATCATACTTTTGGGTGTCTTGCACGGATTAATTTGATTTCCATTATTTCTTATGGGGAAAATTATATCGCCTTACGATAATTTTGGCATATGATGAGCTCTCAGGAACGAATTAATATCGTATGCCAGGGGTCCACTATACTATCGTACCATGGTCAGCTGCTGCTGCTGCTGTAGCACAGTCAGCTGCTGCTGCACCATGGTCACCTGCTGCTGCACCATGGTCAGCTGCTGCTGCTGCACCATGGTCAGCTGCTGCTGCTGCTGCTGCTGCACCACAGTCAGCTGCTACTGCTGTAGCACCGTTGTTGGTGTGGCTTATCGAGAATACACTGAGAAACAATTAACCCCAGAAGGTTAGCCACCCAGGATAACCCAAGAAAGTCTGTGTCATCAAGGACTGTCTAACTTATTTCCATTGGGGTCCTTAATCTTGTCTCCCAGGATGCGACCCACACGAGTCGACTAACACCCAGGTGAATAGGAAAAAATGCCTGGAACTAGTGCTCATATTGGTGAATTTAAGGCCAGCAAAGGTTGGTTTGAGAGATTTAAGAATCATAGTGGCATACAGTGTGATAAGGCATGTTCTGGAAGAAAATGCCAAACAGGACCTACATTGCTCAGGAGGAAAAGGCACTCCCAGGACACAGTGTCTCATCAGTCATTGCTGCGTCTTCAATAAAGATAAGTGTCATTTATTCTTCATTTAGTAGAGTAGTGCATGCACAATATATAATGTGTATGTACTACTCTACTATTGTGCCTGTATCCTTCTTTTTGTGTGTAGAAAAATGTAATTTCATGTGGAAAATTTTTTTTTCATACTGTTGAGTGTCTTGCACAGATTATATTGATTTTCATTACTTCTTATGGGGAAAATTAATTTAACCCATGATCATTTCATCTTACAATGGGCTCTCAGGAATGGATTAATGTCGTAAGTCGGGGGTCCACTGTATTTACAGTGGTTCCTCAATAATCTTCAGGCTCGACAGTCGTCCTTTTTGGAAATCGTCACGTTATTTTTTGTCCAAACATTGGCTCGCAAATGGTCGGTTGACTCGCTAATCATTGTTCATCCTGGACGCGTACTCACGGCTCTGAGCAGCCTCGGCCTCCCTTCCCAGCCAGTGTTTACCAGTGAGCTATGGTCCCTTCACTTGTTCATACGAAATACAGTGGACCCCCGGTTTACGATATTATTTCATTCCAGAAGTGTGTTCAGGTGCCAGTACTGACCGAATTTGTTCCCATAAGGAATATTATGAATTAGATTAGTCCATTTCAGACCCCCAAACATACACATACAAATGCACTTACATAAATACACTTACGTAATTGGTCGCACTGGGAGCTGATCGTAAACCGGGGGTCCACTGTATTTCACAATACGTATTCCTTTCATTTTAGTGCTTGCAAGTGCTAAATAAGCTACCATGGCTCCAAAGAAAGCCCCTAGTGCCAAGCCTTTGGTAAAGATGAGAAATACGATTGGATTTAAGAAAAACATCATCGAACAATATGAAAGTGGCGTACATGTGGCCGAACTGGCCAAGATGTATAACAAACCCCATACAACCATATCTTCCATCATGGCAAAGAAAAAGGAAATCAAGGAAGCTGTTGTTGCTTGGAGAAAATTGTGGCCAGATTGTGTCCACAAGAGGGATTTTGAAGGGTTTGTGACTGACCCTGATGAGCCTATGTCAGTTGTGAAATCTATTGTGGCATTGGGGAGTTCCATGGGGTTGCATGTGAGTTTGGAGGATGTGGAAGAGTTGGTGGAGGACCACAACGAAGAGCTAACCACTGAGGAGCTGCAAGAGCTTCAGCAGGAACAGCAACAGATCGCAGCTCAGAATCTTACTGCAGAGGGAGGAGGCAGAGAGATGGAAGAAGGTGCCTTCTTCAGAAATTAAGGAGATTTTTGAAATGTGGGGTAGGATGGGAAGATTTATGGAGAAACATCACCCTGAGAAGGATGTTGCAAGCCATATCAGCAACTTGTACAGTGACAAAGCCTTGGCCTATTTTAGGGAAGTTTTAAAGAGATGCCAGAAACAGAGCTTTCTGGACACTTTTTTTGTGAGACAGGACTCCAGTGACTCTCAAGCTGGCCCTAGTGGCATTAAGAAACAGAGAAGTATATAACCCCAGAAAAGGACTTGGTACCTGAGGTGTTGATGGAAGGGGATTCCCCTTCCAAACAGTACAGTGGACCCCTGCATAGCGACTTTAATCCGTGCAAGAGGGCTGATTGTTATGCGAAATGATCGGTATGCGAATGAATTTTCCCCATAAGAAATAATGGAAATCAAATTAATCCATGCAAGACACCCAAAAGTATGAAAAAAAAAATTTTTACCACATGAAATATACATTTTCCTACACACAAAGAGAAGGATACATGCACAATAGTAGAGTAGTACATGCACAATATATATTGTGCATGTACTACTCTACTAAATGAAGAATAAATGACACTTACCTTTATTGAAGATGCAGCAATGACTGATGAGACACTGTGTCCTGGGAGTGCCTTTTCCTCCTGAGTACTGTAGGTCCTGTTTGGTATTTTCTTCCAGAACAGGCCTTATCACACTGTGTATGCCACTACGATTCTTAAATCTCTCAAACCAACCTTTGCTGACTTTAAATTCACCAATATGAGCACTAGTTCCAGGCATTTTTCCCTGTTCACCTGGGTGTTAGTCGACTGGTGTGGGTTGCATCCTGGGAGACAAGATTAAGGACCCCAATGGAAATAAGTTAGACAGTCTTCGATGACACTGACTTTTTTGGGTTATCCTGGGTGGCAAATCCTCTGGGGTTAATTGTTTCTTGGTATTCTCAATAAGCCACACCAACAATGGTGCTACAGCAGCAGCAGCTGACAGCTAGCAGCAGCACACGTGCTACAGCAGCAGCAGACGGTACTACAGCAGCAGCAGACGGTACTACAGCAGCAGCAGCTGACAGTGGTACAACAGCAGCAGCAGCTAACAGTGCTACAGCAGCAGCAGACGATGCTACAGCAGCAGCAGACGATGCTACAGCAGCAGCAGACGATGCTATAGCAGCAGCAGACGATGCTACAGCAGCAGCAGACGGTACTACAGCAGCAGCAGCAGCTGTACCACCAATAGTAGCGATGGTTGATTGGGGTTTATTATACAACCTGGCCAGCTCGGAGACACGCACTCCACTTTCATACTTATCAACGATCTCTTTCTTCATCTCTATAGTAATTCTCACCCTTATTGCTGTAGGGTTGGCACAAGAAGCTTTCTTGGGGCCCATGGTCACTTATTTTCCAGATAAATCACCAAAAACACTGTAATAATACGAAATGTTCCGATTGTATGCTTGGATGTTACCGCGGAGGCTGGCTGGTAAACAATGCCACCGGCGGCACATGTGAGGCTGGCTAAGGGCGCGCATTGGACGCGTCTCGGACGAAGAGTGGTGAGCGGGTTTTTGGGCGGTATGCGAGGCAAAATTTTTGCGATAAAAGCGAGCGGTATGCGGATTGAACGGTATGCGATGCGTACGGTATGCGGGGGTCCACTGTAAATCAATCCAATCTCTCTCCTCCTCCAGTCTTCCATACACTAAGAAGAATGGCCAATAAAGGTAAGTGTTATGCTGTTAATGTTTCATTCATCATGTCCCATTGTATTGTTTATGTACTACATCTATATTTCGTGTAAAAAAAAATTTTGTTTTAATACTTCTGGGTGTCAGGAACGGATTAATTGTATTTACATTATTTCTTATGGGGAAAATTTATTCGAAAATCTTCTATTTCGATAATCATCGCACTTCCAGGAACGGATTAATGACGATAAACGAGGGACCACTGTATTCTACTGCACCAACGTGGAGACAACTTGTACACAATGTAAAGTGTTTGTATTATGGTATAATACAAACGTGTATGAACCAAAACCAGATGCAATCATCTGTTTGTTTACATACTCTGCATCTGTGTCCTCCCTAATTTACTCATTCTCTCATTTATTCGTATTATCTTGTTTACTCACCTCTCACCCTACATTAAGACTACAAATATTTTAAGGTAAGTAATGAGTGTACTATATGTGCATTTTAATTTTTTATTGTTTTTTAATGTTTAGTTCTATTGCTAACTTAATACAGTGGACCCCCGCATACTGTTGGCCTTACATAACGTTAAATCCGCATACCGATACATTTTATCGCTAAGATTTTTGCCTCGCATACTGCTAAAAAACCCGCTCAACGCTGTTCGTCCGAGACGCGTCTAATGTGCGGCCTTAGCCAGCCTCACATGTTCCGCCGGTGGCATTGTTTACCAGCCAGCCTCCGCGGTAACATCCAAGCATACAATTGGAACATTTCGTATTATTACAGTGTTTTTGGTGATTTTATCTGCAAAATAAGTGACCATGGGCCCCAAGAAAGCTTCTAGTGCCAACCCTACAGCAATAAGGGTGAGAATTACTATAGAGATGAAGAAAGAGATCATTGATAAGTATGAAAGTGGAGTGCGTGTCTCCGAGCTGGCCAGGTTGTATAATAAACCCCAATCAACCATCGCTACTATTGTGGGCAACAAAACGGCAATCAAGGAAGCTGTTCTTGCCAAAGGTTCAACTGTGTTTTCGAAACAGAGATCGCAAGTGATGGAAGATGTTGAGAGACTCTTATTGGTGTGGATAAATGAAAAACAGATAGCAGGAGATAGCATCTCTCAAGTGATCATAAGTGAAAAGGCTAGGAAGTTGCATCAGGATTTAATTAAAAAAATGCCTGCAACTAGTGATGATGTGAGTGAATTTAAGGCCAGCAAAGGTTGGTTTGAGAGATTTAAGAAGCGTAGTGGCATACATAGTGTGATAAGGCATGGTGAGGCTGCCAGTTCGGACCACAAAGCAGCTGAAAAATATGTGCAGGAATTCAAGGAGTACATAGACAGTGAAGGACTGAAACCTGAACAAGTGTTTAATTGTGATGAAACAGGCCTGTTTTGGAAGAAAATGCCAAGCAGGACCTACATTACTCAGGAGGAAAAGGCACTCCCAGGACATAAGCCTATGAAAGACAGGCTTACTCTGTTGATGTGTTCCAATGCTAGTGGTGACTGCAAAGTGAAGCCTTTATTAGTGTATCACTCAGAAACTTCCAGAGCGTTCAGGCAAAAGAATATCCTCAAGGCTAATTTGTGTGTGCTGTGGAGGGCAAACAGTAAGGCATGGGTCACTAGGGACTTTTTCTATGACTGGTTACACCATGCATTTGCCCTCAATGTGAAAGATTACCTAATTGAAAAGAAATTAGACCTTAAGTGCCTCCTGGTGTTAGACAATGCCCCTGGTCATCCTACAGACGTGGCAGAGCAACTTTAAGGGGACATGAGCTTCATTAAGGTGAAGTTTTTGCCTCCTAATACCACTCCTCTCCTGCAGCCCATGGACCAGCAGGTTATTGCAAACTTCAAAGAAATGTACACAAAAGCTCTGTTTGAAAGGTGCTTTGTAGTGACCTCAGAAACTCAACTGACTCTAAGAGAGTTTTGGAGAGAGCACTTTAATATCCTCAATTGTGTAAACCTTATAGGTAAGGCTTGGGAGGGAGTGACTAAGAGGACCTTGAACTCTGCTTGGAAGAAACTGTGGCCAGAATGTGTAGACCAAAGGGATTTTGAAGGGTTTCAGGCTAACCCTGAGAGGAGTATGCCAGTTGAGGAATCCATTGTGGCATTGGGAAAGTCCTTGGGGTTGGAGGTTAGTGGGAATGATGTGGAAGAGTTGGTGGAGGAGGACAATGAAGAACTAACCACTGATGAGCTGCTAGATCAACTTCAACAGCAAGAGGCCAGACCTGAGGAAACTGGTTCGGAGGAGAGGAGAGAGAAATTGAAGAAGTTGCCTACTACAAAGATTAAGGAAATCTGTGCAATGTGGCTGAAAGTGCAAACCTTTATGGATGAAAATCACCCTCACACAGCTATTGCAAGCCGTGCTGGTGACTATTACACTGACAGTGTTGTGAAACACTTTAGGGAAGTCATAAAGGAACGAGAGGTACAGGCCACTATGGACAGATATGTTGTGCGACAGAAGTCCAGTGACTCTGAAGCTGGTCCTAGTGGCATTAAAAGAAGAAGGGAAGTAACCCCAGAAAAGGACTTGACACCTCAAGTCTTAATGGAAGGGGATTCCCCTTCTAAACACTAAGACTCTCTCCTCCTCCCATCCCATCAATCATCACCAGATCTTCAATAAAGGTAAGTGTCATGTAATTGTGCATGCCTTTTTCAGTTTGTGTGTATTAAAATTAATATTTCATGTGGTAAAAATGTTTTTTTTTTCATACTTTGGGGTGTCTTGCACGGATTAATTTGATTTCCATTATTTCTTATGGGGAAAATTCATTCGCATAACGATAATTTCGCATAACAATGAGCTCTCATGAACGGATTAATATCGTTATGTGGGGGTCCACTGTATACAGTGGACCCTCGACCAACGATGGCATCATATAACGCTAAATCCGACTAGCGATACAATTTAACGCTAACATTTTGCCTCGGCTAATGCTAAAAAACTCGACTAACGATATTCGTTCTCGGGTACCAATTAATATCGTTAGTTGAGGGTCCACTGTATGTTAGTGTAAACTTGTTATCTAGCATTTATATGCATTTATAAGTGGAAAAGAAGGGCATTCCACTTTACAGCAATTTCCACTTTATGGTGGTAGCCTGAAATGTAATTTGCCATATTAGTGGGGCCCTACTGTACTTGGATGATGACCAACAAACTCACTCTCAACATAGACAAAACATACTTAACATATCGATAAATGGTTACAAGACACACACAGGGTAAATTTCTAGGTCTTCTCCTTGACTGTATTCTTAAATTTCATTCCCACATCCAGCATATATCCAAGAAAATTTCCAAATCAATAGGCATCCTTTCCAAGATACGATACTATGTACCCCAAATGATACTCCTTACCCTATACCACTCTTTAATATATCCCTACCTCACCTATGGTGTTTGTGCATGGGGATCAACCAGAGCCAACCACCTTAAACCTTTAATAACCCAACAAAAAGCTGCAGTGCAGATGCTTATCAGCTCCTGTGCCAGACAGCACACCCCACCACTTTACAAAAGCCTGAACTTGCTAGATACATGAGACATACATTCATACTGTGTTGTCCTAGAGGACAGTGCTCCTGAGGGTGCCAGTGTTGTCCTGGAGGATAGTGAACCAAAAGGAGACATTGGCCCTGGTGATGAAACAAGTAAAGACAACACTATTCAATTCACAGAGGTACAAAATAGCAATACTGCTGGAGATGGAACAAAAGCAATACTGCTGGAGATGGAACAAAAGGGGATGATGCCTCAAGGAACAGTGTCGACACATTACCAGCAAAACCTGGTAGAAGTACTGATGTCTATATAGGGGTGATGGATAGGGAAGAAACAGAAAAAATGTACCAGCAGCAAATGCACTTCAATGAATTCTAGCAAACAGAAGTCCAATCTATGTAAATACTATGCCTTGGGTATCTGCAGGCACGGTGTATCTGGTAAAACAGGTGGGACATGCACCTTTGACCATCCCAAAAAATGCCGCACCCACATGACAACAGGAGAGTGCAACTTCCCCTCCTGTAACTTACTTCACCCAGAAATGTGTCATTCATCAATCCATGAAAGAAAATTCTACAACACATACTGCCAGGCACATCGTCTAAAGGGGACTAGAAGACACAGACCAGCCAGGCTATGGGAAACGAAAGAGGGGAGCCACAACCTCTCCAGGGACAGTTTTTTTTTTTTTAGGGGCCAGGAAGGAAAAAAGACTGACAAGAAATGACAATAATCCTACACCAACTGAAAACACTTCTGGAGCAGAGGCACAGACATTGGCCTCCACTCCAGAACAACAGATACTAGAGCCAGCAAATAAAAACCCCTAAATTCCAACAATATAATGACATTTGTCTTTGCAAACATACAGGATCTAAAGCCATCAACAAACAACAAAATGCCTTTCATCAGTGGACTGCTAACAGAGTCAAATGCAATGTTTGCAGCATTCACAGAGACCCACATAAATAGGGCCATTATGACAACGAAATATGGATCCCAGGTTATAACCTATTCAGATGCGACAGACTAAACAGGCAACAAGGGAGGGGTTGGCCTGTATGTCACAGAGTCGCTCATTTGCTCAGAATTACTAAACACCTCAAATGATGTAGTTGAAGTATTGGTGGTAAAGACTAAAAACCAAAACCTTGTCATTGTGGTGGTATACAAGCCTCCAGATGCAACTTCCCAGCAATTCCAGGAGCAGCTTGTGAAAATTGACCACTGTCTGGAAAATCTCCCAACTGCTGCCCCAAACATCTTACTACTGGAAGATTTCAACCTGAGACACCTAAAATGGAGGAGTTTAGCAAACAATGTTTTAGCAGAGATCACCCCGGGAAGCAGCTATGAAAATTCACACACACACACGAACTATTAAATCTCTGCACCAAATTCACCTTAAATCAGCAAATATTAGAGCCTACAGGACTAGAAAATATGCTGGATCTCATCTTCATTAACAACGATGATCTGATATGTAATATAACTGTACCATAGACAATACACTCACATCACATAATAGAGGTACAGACATGTATACACAGGCATGTATGATCAGGCATGAAGGTCTCTTCAAAAAATTCAATTTTAATAACAAACATACAATGTCCTAAATAAAACAAGCTGGGAAGATATCCTAAACAACACGGATCCAAACATTTGCCTAGAGAAACTGAACTCTGTGGTTCTTGACATCTGCTCAAGACACATTCCATTAAGAAAAAGAAAGAGAAGATGTAAACTAGAAAGAAAGAGACACTCCCTATACAGATGAAGGCAAAGAGTCACAGAGCTGCTGAGAGGGGCCAATGTATCTCAAATAGGATGGGAGGCACTGGTCAATGAAATTGCAAATATCGAACTCAAGCTGAAGGAATCTTACAGGAGACAAGAATCACAGGAAGAACTAAAAACCATGAAGGAAACTGAAAAAAAAACAAAATACTTCTTCTCTTATGTCAAATCTAAGGGAAAAACAACATCCGGCATTGGGCCCCTGCTTAGGCAGGATGGGACATACACAGATGACTGCCAAGAAATGAGTGAGATATTAAAGTCCCAATATGACTCAGTGTTCAGCAAGCTGCTGCCCAGACTAAGGGTCAACAATCCAAATGAACGAAACCCAAAATTTGGTCATCTCAAAAATCTCGGATATTATCCTAACTCCACAAGACTTTGAAAAGGCAATAAATGACATGCCCATGCACTCTGCCCCAGGCCCAGACTCATGGAACTCCGTGTTCATCAAGAATTGCAAGAAACCCTTATCGCATGCCTTTAGCATTCTATGGAGAGGGAGCATGGACACAGGGGTCAACCCACACACACTAAGAACAACAGACATAGCCCCACTCAACAAAGGTGGCAGTAAAGCAATTAAAAAATTACAGACTGATAACACTAACATCCCATTTCATAAAAATCTTTGAGAGGGTTCTCTGAAGCAAGATCGCCAACCACCTAGATACCCATCAATTACACAACCCAGGGCAACATTGGTTTAGAGCAAGTCACTTCTGCCTCTCTCAGCTACTGGACCACTATGACAAGATCCTGGATACTGTTGAGGATAAACAAAATACAGATGTAGTATACACAGACTTTGCAAAAGCTTGTGGAGTTAGGATAATATCCGAGATTTTTGAGATGACCAAATTTTGGGTTTCGTTCATAAAGAATTCATCTGGATTATTGGCCTTTGATCTGGACAGCGACTCGCTGAACACCGAGTCATATTGAGACTAATATCTCACTCATTTCTTGGCTGTCATCTGTGTGCGCCCCATCCCGCCTAAGCAGGGCCCAATACTGGATTTTGCTTTACCCTTAGATTTGGAACAAGAGAAGAAGTATTTTGTTTTTTTTTCAATTTCCTTTATGGCTTTTAGTTCTTGTGATTATTATCTCCTGTAAGATTCCTTCAGCTTAAGTTCAATAGTTGCAATTTCATTGATCAGTGCCTCCCTCCCTGTTTCAAATATAGTGACCCCTCTCAGCAGCTCTATGACTCTTCACCTTCGTTTGTATAGGGAATGTCTCTCTCTTTCTAGTTTACATCTTCTCTTTCTTTTTCTTAACCCTTTGAGGGTCGACAGGCCCTCTCCGAAACTCGTTCTCAGGGTCGGCCAAATTTAAAAAAAAAAAAAATTATTTTCTCTTATGAAAAGATAGAGAATCTTTTCCCGATCATAAAGACACCAAAAGTTTGAAATTTGATAGAAAACTTACGGAATTATGCTCTCGCAAAGTTAGCGGTCTCGGCGATGTTTACGCATCGGCGATTTTGCCCACTTTGAGCCCCATTTTCGGCCAATTTCACTGTACTAGTCGACAAAAAACATGAATATTCTAGAACTCCATTTTTTCTATCGAATGAGTGCAAGAAACCACCCATTTATAAATTCAACTATCCAGTACAGTGGTCAGAATTTAGCAATTTTGCCAATTTCACACAAATTTCAAAAGATGCCAATTTCCGAATAGGGTCCAGAATAAACAAGAAAGACATTCCTGGCACTAAAATGACATTTCCTCTAGTCATTAGTCACGTCTCAAGGCCCCTCTTATATTCTTTTCCTTTCCACTTTGAATTTTTATTCTCACAAAAAATATAAGATTTACTCTTATGCAGACTACTGCATTAGTGTAAAAAATGGTATAAATATTATTGGTGCACTTATGAAAGAATATTAGACTCACCAGTTGACGTGTATTGCATGCTTGGCACGATTTGTTTACTTTTGAAGTTTGGTAAAAATTGAACATTTCTGCTACTTTGAGCTCAATTTCAAGGCACCTTTCATTGTAAAACCAGTCAAAATCATCTCAATTCCTGTAATATGTCTTCCATTCTATAAAATGAGACCAAGAGAACTAGAATACAACAATAAATACCATACGAAAATACACTGCAAAGTCGCTGATTTATTATAAAAAAATGGTAAAAGTTTTTTTTTTCTCATTATGCACTGTGTGCTGCAGGATTTTTTTTAGACTGTGCACACTGACCACATAGACCCATTCTTTCATATGAAGGCCTACCAGCTTTCTCCCACTAGATTTGAGGCCGCTAGAATTTATGAGTACTAGTACGTCAAAAACCCCTACGCGTAAGACGTACTAGTACGACCAAAACCCTCAAAGGGTTAATGGAATGTGTCTTAAGCAGATCTCAAGGACCACAGAGTTCATTTTTTCTAGGCAAATGTTCAGATCCATGTTGTTTAGGATATCTTCTCAGCTTGTTTCATTTAGGACATGATTGACTTGATCCCATTGTATGTTTTTGCTATTAGAATTAAATTTTCTGAAGATACCTTCATGACTGATCACCTTGGTGGGAAATGGCCTATGTGTTAATAAAAAAAATATATAAAACACTGCCTGGCCTTAACATAATATAGCCTAGCCTAAACTTAATATAACCTACAATAGCCTTAGCATAATATAACCTAAATAACAAAAAAAAGGCACAATACTGTGACTGGAACAATACAAAAATAACCCGCACATAGAAGAGAGGAGCTTACGACGATGTTTTGGTCCGACTTGGACCATTTACAAAGTCACACTAACGAAAAGGAGAGCAGGAATAGTACATATAGGCAGGAGGTAGCAGTAGTAGTAGTAGTGGAGGTGGAAGGAAGTAGTAGTGGTGGGGTAGTAAGAGGAGGAGCCAGTAAAATACTAAGAAAGGGGAGCACTGCAAGGGAGCTGGGTGCCCACAGAGGGTAAGAGCAAGAACACTTAGGGGGGGGGAAAAATAAATAAATAAAGAAATAAAGAAGGAGCAAATACACAGTGCAGAAGAAAGACAACCCAAAGGAGAAAAAGGAAAGAGGAAAGGGGAAGAGGGAGAAGAAGAAAAAGGAGGACTCAGGTTAGGTCACGGTTGTTCTGAAGTTTGGAGCATTTTACAATGTAGTGGGAAAGGAAGGCATCTACAGAGACGAAGCCAGGACTAAGATTCATACAAGGAAAGTTGTGTATTAGGGAGGATTCAACCAGACAGAGACTGAAAGTTGGAAGTAGGGAAGACAGCTTTAGCAGAAGACCAGGCAATAGGATGACTGTGATCTCTGACATGACAGAAGAGAGCATTGTTAGTGTCGGTAAACCTAACAATACTTTTGTGCTCCCTAAGTCTGTCAGAAAGAGAGCGGCCAGTTTCTCCAAAGTATTGAAGAGGACAGGAGGAACAAGAAATAGAGTAGACACCAGGAGCATCTGTAGAGGGAGGAGAGGTATGAACGAGATTAGTGCGAAGAGTGTTAGTCTGGCAGAAAGTAAGTTTGATGTCTAAGGAACGGAGAGTGTTGTTGAGATTAGAAAGACCGGAAATGTAGGGAAGGCAGAGGACAGAAGAGTTCCCAGGAGTAGAGAGTTTGGGAGAGAAGAAATTACGTTTAGCACGTGAGAAGGCAGAGTCTAAGAAATGGGAAGGGTAGCCAAGACGTGAAAATGAGTTATGGAGAGTGGATATTTCCGATTGGAGGAAATGAGGATCACAAATGTGAAGAGCACGGAGAAAGAGGGACATAAGAATACTTTTCTTGACAGAGGAAGAATGATAAGAAAAGTAGTGAATGTACATGCCACTGTGCATAGGTTTTCGGTAAACAGAAAAGGCAAAACCCGTATCTAAGCGGTGGACATGAGCATCAAGGAAAGGAAGCAAGGAATTGGATTCCCATTCAGCTTTAAACTTAATGGAAGGGGCAAGATTATTAAGAGCATCAAGGAATGGTTGGAAGAGACTGGAGTCATGAGGCCACAGAGCAAAGATGTCATCTACATAGCGGAGCCAGAGTGAAGGTCGCACATCGATAGTAGGAAGAAGAACAGTCTTGAAGTATTCCATGTAAAGATTAGTAAGGACAGGAGAGTGAGGAGAGCGCATAGTGACACCGAAGGTTTGAGAATAATATTTACATTGGAAAGAAAAGGAATCAGAGTCCACACAGAGGCAGATAAGATCAAGAAAGACATCAATAGCTATAGGGAGATGAAGAAACCCTTCACTGGCCTTCACTCTCAGAAAATCAAGGACATCATCAAGAGGGACATTGGTGAAGAGGGACTCAACGTCAAGACTAAGCATCATACAGGTCGGGAGAGAGTGAACCCATTCAATGAAGTCTTGAGAGTGACGGAGCTGGGCAGGAGAAAAAGTACCAAGAAAGGGAGTGAGGGTTTTGGCCAGTCAAAAAGCAAGAGAATAAGAGACAGAACCTGTAGAGAATATGATAGGACAGAGAGGAATATCAGGTTTATGGGTTTTGGGAAGGCCATAGAAATAGGGCAGAGAGGGACAGATGACACGAAAATGTTGAACAAGGTCAAAGTCAGGAGGACAGAGGTCGGAGAGTCCTTAGTTTCTTGTTAGAAGTTCTCTTGACGCAATCAAAAGGGTTGGAAACGAGAGGAGCGTAGGTACGCGAGTCAGAGAGCAAGACATCAGCTTTATGGAGGTAATCCTCATGATCAAGGATAACTACCAAATTACCTTTGTCAGAAGATAGTATGACAATGTTAGTGTTGGATTTAAGAGAAGAAAGGGCAAGTTGGTAATGGTGCGGAAGGTGGTGGTTTTTAGAAAAGAGACTATCAAGAGCAGGAAGGAGAGTGCCAGGAAAGGCGGACAAGTCAGAAAGATTATGGGAGCGAGACTGATCAAAAGAATCAAAAGAGCTAATCAGGGCAATACCAGCATGTGGGGTAGGTGAAGTGGCAAAGGAAAGACCAAAACCAAGAAGCTCAAGCTCATACAGAGTGTGTATGACAGATGACAGGTTGGTAACACAGTCGGTAAGGGAGAATTTTGACAAAGGGCTATCTGAGATGAGACGTTGAAGTGAGCTCTCCTCTCCTCTCCTGTCCTTGCTAATCTTTACATGGAATACTTCGAGACTATTCTACTTCCTACTATCGATGTGCCACCTTCACTCTGGCTCCGCTATGTTGATGACATCTTTGCTCTGTGACCTCATGACTCTTGTCTCTTCCAACCATTCCTTGATGCTCTTAATAATCTTGTCCCTTCCATTAAGTTTAAAGCTGAATGGGACTCTAATTCCTTGCTTACTTTCCTTGATGTTCATGTCCACTGCTCAGATACGGGTTTCGCCTTTTATGTTTACCAAAAACCTATGCACAGTGGCATGTACATTCACTAATTTTCTTACCATTCTTCCTCTGTTGAGAAAAGTGTTCTTATCTCCCTCTTTCTCCTTGCTCTCTGCATTTGTGATCCCCAGTTCCTTCAATCAGAAATTTCCACTCTTCATAACTCATTTTCCCATCTTAGCTACCCTTCCCATTTCTTAGACTCTGCCTTCTCAAGTTCTAAACGTAATTTCTTCTCTCCCAAACTCTCTACTACTGAGAACTCTTCTGTCCTCTGCCTTTCCTACATTTCCGGTCTTTCTAATCTCAACAAAACTCTCCATTCCTTAGACATCAAACTTACTTTCTGCCAGACTAACACTCTTCGCACTAATCTCGTTCATACCTCTCCTCCCTCTACAGATGCTCCTGGTGTCTCCTCTATTTCTTGTTCCTCTTGTCCTCTTCAATACTTTGGAGAAACTGGCCAATCTCTTTCTGACAGACTTAGGGAGCACAAAAGTAGGTTAGGCTTACCAACACTGACAATGCTCTCTTCTGTCCCATCAGAGATCACAGCCATCCTATTGCCTGGTCTTCTGCTAAAACTGTCTTCCCTACTTCCAACTTTCACAGTCGCTGTCTGGTTGAATACTCCCTAATACACAACCTTCCTTGTATGAATCTTAGTCCTGGCTTCGTCTCTGTAGATGCCTTCCTTTCCCACTACATTGTAACATGCTCCAAACTTCAGAACAACCGTGACCTAACCCGATTCCTCCTTTTCCTTCTTCTTCTCTTCCCCTATCCTCTTTCCTTTTTCTCCTTTGGGTTGTCTTTCTTCTGCACTGTGTATTTGTTCCTTCTTTATTTATTTATTTATTTCCCCCCCCCTCGGTGTTCTTGCTCTTACCCTCTGTGGGCACCCAGCTCCCTTGCAGTGCTCCCCTTTCTTAGTATTTGACTGGCTCCTCCTCCTCTTACTACCTCCCCACTACTACTTCCTTCCACCTCCACTACTACTACTACATTCATCACCTTCAAAACTACCATCAGAAAACATCTTATCTCCCTGATACACCCTGTCAACTAATAATACGAATACCACCTGGTGGTTCACACTTACACTCACTCACCCATTTGACCATAAACAGAAATATCAATCTCAATCTCAAAATAATGAATCTTAACTAGTCATAAGTTGGCCTGTGATACTCCAATACTTTTTTTTTATTTATTTATTTATTAACAATTTGAGCATACATACAGAGGTACAAAAAAATACAGATAAGAGCAGCATGCCAAAGCCACTTATACTATGCATAGCATTACGGGCTGGCTTAAAATTAACTAAGCAATGATGAAATCAGTGATAATACATTATTGTAAACAGATAACTATAAAGCACAAATGAGTATTACAAAGACAGGTCATATGGTTGCATGCATTGTTGTACATTCAGTCGTATGGAGTATTCTGTTAGGTAGTGTATTTAAAAAATAATAAAGTTAGATTGGGTTTTAGGTTTAACATTTATGTATAGTGCCAAAACAAAAGCATTCACATTGCTAAACTCACAACTAGTATTTAGTCACTTAGCCATAATACCAACTTATCTCATAATTTTGTAACATTTTAAACCTAAGATTTAATATAAGTCTGCCCGAAATGCCTAGCCATGCTAGGCGTTCTAGTGGTACACTCTGTAATTATTATTTTACTACATGTAAACCACACAATAACCAAATTCTGTAAACTCAGCATTGTAATACTTATAGAGAATAAAGTTTGAATTTGAATTGAATTTGAATTTGAATTTGTAAATGGTCCAAGTCGGACTGAAACGTCATCATAAGCTCCTCTCTTCTATGTGCGGGTTATTTGTGTATAATATAACATAACCTAGCCTAGCCTTAACATAATATAACCGAGAAACTTTAACATAACCAAATCTAGCTTAGCTTTGTTTAGTCTAACATAATCTAATCTAAGTTTAACCTATCCTATCACACCATTGCTCATTTGCTCGGAACTACTAAACACTTCAACTGATGTTCTTCAAGTTCGGGCAGTAAAGATTGAAAGCCAAAACCCGGTCATTGTGGTTGATTAGAAGCCTCCTGATACAACTTCCAAACAATTTCAGGAACAGCTTCTGAAAACAACCACTGTCTGGAAAGTCTTCTGGCTGTTGCACCAAACATTTTGCTGCTGAGGGATTTCAGCTTAAGACACTTAAAATGGAGGAATGTAACAAAGAATGTTTTAACAGAGATAACTCCTACTTAGACAGGATGGGACTTACACAGATGACAGCAAAGAAATGAGTAAGATACTAAAATCTCAAAATGACAGTGTTTAGTGAGCCATTAACTGGACTAAGAGTCAAAAATCTAAACAAATTTTTTATGACCTAGACTCAAAATTTGGTCAATCCAATAATTTCTGATATTATCCTAACACCACAAGACTCTGAAAAAGCAATAAATGACATGCCCAGGCACTCTGCCCCAGGCCCAGACTCGTGGAACTCCGTGTTCATCAAGAACTCCGAGAAGCCTCTTTCATTTGCCTAGCATTCTATGGAGAGGGAGCATGGACACATGAGTCATCCCACACTCACTAAAAACAACAGACATAGTCCCACTCCACAGAGGTGGCAGTAAAGCAATACCAAAGAACTACAAACCGATAGCACTAACATCCCATATCGCAAAAATCTTGGAAACGGTTCTAAGAAGGAAGATCGCCACACATCTAGATGCCCATCAGTTACACAAGCCAGGACAACATGGGCTTGGAGCAGGTCACTCCTGCCTTTCCCAACTATTGAACCACTATGACAAGGTCCTCGATGCTCTAGAAGACAAACTACAGATGTAGTATACACAGACTTTGCAAAAGCTTTCGACAAGTGTGACCATGTTGCAACAGCACACAAAATGCATGATAAAGGAATAACAGGAAAAGTTGAGAGATGGATCTATAATTTCCTAACAAATAAAACACAAAGAGTAATAGTAAACAAAGTAAAGCCTGAGGCAGCTACAGTAAAAAGCTCTGTTCCACAAGGTACAGTACTCCCATCCTGTTCCTCATCCTCATATCTAACACAGAGATGTAAGCCACAGGACCATGTCTTCCTTTGCGAATGACACTCGAATTTGCATGACAGCGTCATCCATTGAAGACACAGCAAGCCTCCAGGCAGACATCAACCAAATCTTTAAATGGGCCGCAGAAAACGATATGAAGCTCAATGAAGAGAAATTTCAATTATTCCGATATGGAAAACTAAAGGAAATTCAAACTGTATAAGAGTATGTATTAGACAAATTCCAGTCACACAATACAGTAAAAAACTAATGTGAAGGACCTGGGAGTGATAATGTTAAAGGATCTCACTTTCAAATATCACAACTATGTATCTAACACATCTGCAGGGAAAATGATAGGAGGGATAATGAGAACCTTCAAAACTATGGATGCCAAGCCCATGATGATTCTCTTCAAATTGATTGTTCTCTCTAGGCTAGAATATTGCTGTACTTTGTACATTCTGGAGAATGTACAAAGAACTTTCACAGCATGCATAAGTACAATAAAGCACCAAAATTACTGGGAACGGTTGAAGACCCTTGATTTGTATTCCCTGGAATGCAGGCATGAAAGACACAGAATATACACTTAGAAAATTTTAGAGGGAATAGTCACAAACCTGCACACAAAAATCACTCCCTACGAAAGGAAAAGACTCGACAGGCAGTGCAATATTTCCCCAGCGAAAAGCAGGGGCAGCACAATTATGCTAAGAGACAGCACAATAAGTGTCAGGGACCCAAGACTGTTCAACTGCCTCCCAGCATACATAAAGGGGATTGCAAATAGTCCCCTGGCTGTCTTCAAGAAGGCACTGGACAGGCACCTAAAGTCAGTACCTGACCAGCCAGGCTGTGGTTCGTACGCTGATTTGCATGAAGCCAGCAATAACAGCCTGGATGATCAGGCTCTGATCCACCACAAGACCTGGTCACAGACCGAGCCACAGGGGCATTGATTCCTGAAACCCTCTTCAGGAATACCCTTAATATAATACGTATAAACTAGCCTAGCCTAGCCCTAATGTAATACAACCTAGCCTAACCTACCCTTAACATAATATAACCAAGCCTAGCTTAGTCTTAACATAATATAGCCTTAACACAATATAACCTACCCTTAACATAATATAACCTAACCTTAGCATAATATAAGCTAGCAGTAACATAATAAAACCTAGCCCAACATACCCTTTACAAAATATAACTTAGCCTAGTCTGCCTTTACATAACCTAGCCTAGCTTACCCTCGACCTAGCTATCCTTAACATAATATAACCTAGCTATCCTTAACATAATATAACCTAGCTATCCTTAACATAATATAACCTAACTTAGCCTATCATTAACATAATATGACCTAGCCTACCCTTAACATAACTTAGCCTACCCAAACCTTAACATAATATAACCTAGCCTAGCCTACCCTTAACATAATATAACCTAGCCTAGCCTACCCTTAACATAATATAACCTAGCCTAGCCTACCCTTAACATAATATAACCTAGCCTAGCCTACCATTAATATAACCTAGAAATTAAACATTATTGAACCTAGTTCAGCCTTTTTTTTCCCTAAGTCTAAGTTTAACCTATCCTAGTTTAACCCTATCCTAATTTAACTTAGCTTATCCCTAACAAAATCGAACCCAACATAACTAAGCTAATTTAATCTAACCTAGCTTAACCCTAAAAAAATCTAGCCTAGCCTAGGATAACCAAATTGTATCTGCTGGGATAACATTAAATAATAAAAATTCTTCATTAAATTCTGGTTTCTAGATGATTGATTTTTTTCGAAATCGAGCAACTAGAAACTGATGGAAGGTATATTCTAGCCTAGCATAGCCTAACTTAACCTAAACTAATATATAAATCCTGACCTAAACTAGAATAACTTAACTTTACCTTGCCGTGTACATAAATCCTAACTGGGCCTACTTTCTGCTAACTTGACTTAACCTAGTCTAAGGTGACTTAACCTAGTCTAAGGTGACTTAACCTAGCCTAAGGTGACTTAACCTAGTCTAAGGTGACTTAACCTAGTCTAAAGTGACTTAACCTAGTCTTAGGTAACTAAGGTAGCTTAACCTGGTCTAAGGTAGCTTAAGATAATCTCAGGTCGCTTAACCTAGTCTAAGGTAGCTTAACCTAGTCTAAGGTAGTGTAACCTAGTCTACCCTTCAAGGGAGGTTCCTTGATGATGGTGAGGGGCTTTTGATCTGGGGAACTGGATCTGTGCTCCAGTTCCCTGAATTGAGCCTGAAGGCTTTCCATCCATCCCCCCCCCCACATGCTCTGTATAATCCTACGGGTTTAGGGCTTCCCCATGATTATAATAATTAACCTAGTCTAAGGTAACTTAACCTAACCTAAGCAATGGTAACAACCTAACTTAAGCTAACTTATCCTAACCTATGCTAAGGTGACTTAACCTAACCTGAGCTAACTTAACCTAGTCTAAGGTAACTAATCCTAATCTAAGGTAACTTATCCTAATCTAAGGTAACTTATCCTAGTCTAAGGTAACAACCAAAGCCAATTTAACCTAACCTAAGCTAACACAAGTTAATTTAAGGTAACCTAAGCTAACTTAACTTGGTCTAAATTAACTTAACCTAGTCTAAGCTAACTTAACCTAAACTAACTTAGCTAACTTAATCTAACCTAACCCAGTCTAAGTTAACTTAAACTAACTTTAGCTAACTTAACCTAATCTAAGCTAACTTAACCTAACCTTAGCTAAGTTAACCTAAGCTAATTTAATCTAGCTGTATGTCACTAATATTTATTAAAATTATTCATACTGCTAAATGTATATACTATACAAATACACAACCAATGTATATACACTGCTCAGTGTATATACCATACAAATACACCAATGTATATACACACTGTTAAGTGTATATACCAAACACACCACCAATGTATATACACTACTCGGTGTATATACCATACAAACACAATGTATATACACTGCTCAGTGTATATACCATACAAATACACCAATGTATATACACACTGCTAGGTGTATATACCATACAAATTCACCACCAATGTATATACACACTGCTCAGTGAATATACCATACAAATACACCAATGTATATACACACTGTTCAGTGTATATACCATACAAACACACCACCAATGTATATGCACACTGCTCGCTGTATGTACCATACAAACACCAATGTATATACACAATGTTCAGTGTATATACCATACAAATACACCAATGTATATATACACTGCTCAGTGTATATACCATACAAATACACCAATGTATATACACACTGCTAGGTGTATATACCATACAAACACACCACCAATGTATATACACACTGCTCAGTGTATATACCATACAAATACACCAATGTATATACACACTGCTCAGTGTATATACCATACAAATACACCAATGTATATACACACTGCTCAGTGTATATACCATACAAATACACCAATGTATATACACACTGCTCAGTGTATATACCACACAAATACACCAATGTATATACACACTGTTAAGTGTATATACCAAACACACCACCAATGTATATACACTACTCGGTGTATATACCATACAAACACAATGTATATACACACTGCTCAGTGTATATACCATACAATGTATATACACACTACTCAGTGTATATACCATACAATGTATATACACACTACTCAGTGTATATATACAAACACACAATGTATATACACACTACTCAGTGTATATACCATACAAACACACAATGTATATACACTATTCAGTGTATATACCATAAAAACACAATGTATATACACACTGCTCAGTGTATATACCATACAAACACACAATGTATATACACTACTCAGTGTATGTACCATACAAACACAATGTATATACAAACTGCTCAGTGTATATACCATACACACAATGTATATACACTACTCGGTGTATATACCATACAAACACAATGTATATACACACTGCTCAGTGTATATACCATACAAATAATGTATATACAACTCTACTCTCAGTATATACACACGCAAGAATCCGGTCCTCCGGCTCTAGTTCCTCGGAACAAGAGCCTGAAAGACCACATATATACCACTTTCAAATCAGCTGTCCCAGCTGGTCCAGTTGTCCCATCAGTGGTCCAGGTGGACCAGCCGGTCCATGGACCACTGTGACTCACCTAGTGGTCCTACATAGCGGTCCACGGGTCCTATATACCGGGAGATATGCCAGGTGGACCACTGGACCAAAAATGGCCACAAAACAGCTGATCTGAACAACTGAACATCACTGGGCCACACGTGACGTATATACATCTATATACATCGTATATACATCCATATACACTCCTTAGCAGGGTATATATACTCAAGGTTTTTTATATACATTGAGGTATATACACAGCTTATAACCCAGATATGTATATATCTTAGTGTATATACACTCGTTCGCAGGATGTGTATATATATATATATATATATATATATATATATATATATATATATATATATATATATATATATATATATATATATATATATAGATATATATATATATATATATATATATACCAGTAGGTGTATATTTCTCAGTGTATCTACACACTGAAGTATTCATATCGGTGTATATAAGTCGAGAATACTTGTAGTATACATAGAGTATATCTGGAGTGTACATAGAGTATACATAGGAACACGAGAAGGAACACTGCAGCAGGCCTACTGATCCATGCGAGGCAGGTCCAAGTCTCCTACTGGCTTAAGCTAATGCCCCAACCTAGTCAGGTCATGTCACTCCCACTTATGGAAGGAGCACGGCACCAGACCCAGCAGCACCAGCTAGTCAGGTCCAACTCACACCCACTCACACCCACTCATGTATTTATCTAACCTATTTTTAAAACTACACAACGTTTTAGCCTCAATAACTGTACTCGGGAGTTTGTTCCACTCATCCACAACTCTATTACCAAACCAGTGCTTTCCTATATCCTTCCTGAATCTGAATTTTTCCAACTTGAAACCATTGCTGCGAGTCCTGTCTTGGCTGGACATTTTCAGCACGCATGTGTGTGTTTGTGTGTGCGTGTGTATGTGTATGAGTGTATATGAGTGTGTGTGTGTGTACTCACCTAATTGTACTCACCTAATTCTGGTTGCAGGGGTCGATACTCAGCTCCTGGCCCCGCCTCTTCACTGATCGCTACTGGATCCTCTCTCTCTGCTTCCTGAGCTTTGTCATACCTCTTCTTAAAACTATGTATGGTTCCTGCCTCCACTACTTCACTTGCTAGGCTATTCCACTTGCTGACAACTCTATGACTGAAGAAATACTTCCTAACGTCCCTGTGACTCGTCTGAGTCTTCAGCTTCCAGTTGTGACCCCTTGTCCCTGTGTCCCCTCTCTGGAACATCCTATCTCTGTCCACCTTGTCTATTCCCTGCAGTATCTTATATGTCGTTATCATGTCTCCCCTGACCCTTCTGTCCTCCAGTGTCGTCAGTCCGATTTCCCTTAACCTTTCCTCGTACGACATTCCCTTGAGCTCTGGGACTAGCCTTGTTGCAAACCTTTGTACTTTCTCTAACTTCTTGACGTGCTTGACCAGGTGTGGGTTCCAGACTGGTGCTGCATACTCCAGTATGGGCCTAACATACACAGTGTACAGTGTCTTGAACGATTCCTTATTAAGGTATCGGAACGCTATTCTCAGGTTTGCCAGGCGCCCGTATGCTGCAGCGGTTATTTGGTTGATGTGTGCCTCCGGTGATGTGCTCGGTGTTATGGTCACCCCAAGGTCTTTCTCCCTGAGTGAGGTCTGTAGTCTTTGTCCACCTAGCCTATACTCTGTCTGCGGTCTTCTTTGCCCCTCCCCAATCTTCATGACTTTGCATTTGGCTGGATTGAATTCGAGAAGCCAGTTACTGGACCACATGTCCAGCCTCTCCAGGTCTCTTTGCAGTCCTGCCTCATCCTCGTCCGATTTAATTCTTCTCATCAACTTCACGTCATCTGCGAAGAGGGACACTTCAGAGTCTATTCCTTCCATCATGTCGTTCACATATATCAAAAATAGCACTGGTCCTAGAACTGACCCCTGTGGGACCCCGCTCGTAACAGGCGCCCACTGTGATACCTCTTCACGTACCATGACTCGTTGCTGCCTCCCTGTCAGGTATTCCCTTATCCATTGCAGTGCCCTTCCTTTTACGTGTGCCTGATCCTCCAGCTTCTGCACTAATCTCTTGTGGGGAACTGTGTCAAAGGCCTTCCTGCAGTCTAGGAAAACGCAATCTACCCACCCCTCTCTCTCGTGTCTTACTTCTGTTACCTTGTCATAAAACTCCAGAAGGTTTGTGATACAAGATTTGCCTTCCATGAACCCATGCTGGTTTTCATTTATAATCTTGTTCCTTTCCAGGTGTTCGACCACTCTCCTCCTGATAATCTTCTCCATGACTTTGCACACAATACATGTCAGAGACACAGGTCTGTTTCCTTTCTTAAATATGGGGACTACATTAGCTGTCTTCCATTTCTCAGGTAGTTGCCCAGTTTCAAGGGATGTGTTGAAGATTGTGGTTAAAGGCACACACAGCATCTCTGCTCCTTCTCTAAGAACCCATGGGGAGATGTTGTCCGGTCCCATCGCCTTTGAGGTGTCAAGGTCACTTAAGAGCTTCTTCACCTCCTCCTCAGTTGTTCGTATGTCATCCAACACTTGTTGGTATATTCCCTCTTGATGTTCCCTTCTGTGCTGTCTTCCCACAGCCCTTCCTGTCTCTACTGTAAAAACTTCCTTAAATCTCCTGTTCAGCTCCTCACATACCTCCTGATCATTTCTTGTGAGTTCTCCACCTTCTGTCCTTAATCTGATCACCTGGTCTTTGACTGTTGTCTTCCTCCTGATGTGGCTATACAACAGTTTCGGGTCAGTCTTGATTCTCGATGCTGTCATTTTCATACTGTCGCTGGGCCTCCCTCCTTACCTGTGCATACTCATTCCTGGCTCTGCGAATGATCTCCCTATTTTCGTGTGTTCTCTGCCTTCTGTACTTTTTCCATTCTCTATTGTACTTTGTTTTTGCCTCCTTACACCGTCGGGTAAACCAGGGGCTCGTTCTGGTCTTCCCGTTGTTACTGTTGCCCTTGGGAATGAACCTTTCCACTGCCTCCTTGCATTTTGTTGCTACA
The DNA here is from genome assembly GCF_038502225.1 of Cherax quadricarinatus. Taxonomy (NCBI): domain Eukaryota; kingdom Metazoa; phylum Arthropoda; class Malacostraca; order Decapoda; family Parastacidae; genus Cherax; species Cherax quadricarinatus. The sequence continues at coordinate 23,004,510 of NC_091358.1, read as the reverse complement.
TATTCCATCATTTCATTTACTGGCTTTCCTGCCAGTTCTCTGTCCCACTGGACCTCCCGCAGGAAGTTCTTCAACCCTATGTAGTCCCCTCTTTTATAGTCAGGCTTTTCCCATTCTACTCCTGTTATTCTCTCCACTTGCAGCTCTACTATGTATTCAAAGCACAGAACCACGTGGTCGCTAGCTCCTAGGGGACTCTCATACTTGATGTCCTAAATGTCTGAGCTGCCCAGGGTGAACACAAGGTCCAATCTTGCTGGTTCATCCTCCCCTCTCACTCTGGTAGTGTCCTTAACATGTTGGTGCATGAGGTTTTCCAGCACCACGTCCAACATCCTGGCTCTCCATGTTTCGGGTCCCCCATGTGGCTCCAGGTTTTCCCAGTCAATCTCCCTGTGGTTGAAATCCCCCATAACCAGCAACTTTGCTCTGCTGGAGTGAGCTCTTCTTGCCACCTCAGCAAGTGTGTCCACCATTGCTCTGTTGCTCTCTTCATATTCCTCTCTTGGCCTCCTGCAGTTCTGTGGTGGATTATACATCACTGCAATGACCACTTTGTGTTCCCCAGACTGAAGTGTACCTGCTATGTAGTCTCTTTCTCCCGTCTCATCTATTCCTTCCATTTTCTCGAATTTCCATCTGTTTTTTACGAGCAGAGCAACCCCACCTCCCCCCCTGCCCCTTCTATCTTTCCTCATGATCTGGTATCCTGGTGGGAAGATTGCATCTGTTATTGTCTCCATGAGGTTTGTTTCTGTAACTGCTATGATGTCTGGGGACTTCTCATTGATTCTTTCTTGCCATTCCTCATGTTTATTCGTTAATCCATCTGCATTTGTGTACCAAACCTTCAACTTCTGTTCTAATACTGTAACTGTGGTGCGGGGGGTGGAAACAGAGGGATCGGTGTGTGATGGTTGGTTTGGATTGTTCAGTTGCCTTGGGGGTGTCGTGGCTGGATTCCTTCTGCAGGTGTTTCTGGGGGGTGCGCTTGTCCTTCCATTTGATCCTGGGTTATTCTGCTCTCCTTTTTCATTTCCTCCCATTTCTCCTTTCGTTTTTGAACTCTCTCTTTCATTGTCTTCCTTTTGTCCTGTGTTCTGTCTCGGTCGAGGTACACACTCCGGAACTCCTGCTTGCCTCTCAGCCGTGCTTTCTCCTGCAGGATCATGGTTCGGGTTGATTCTGCCTTGAAAATTACTTTGAGAGGCCGATTCCTTTTCTTTGTGAACCACCCAATTCTCCGAAAATTTGCCACCTGGGTCATGTCCCCCTCGCTTATCACCTTCATGATATCTTCAATCGCTTTTTTCTCCTCCTGCTGTATGAGTGTGTGTGTGTGTATGAGTGTGTGTGTGTGTATGAGTGTGTGTGTGTATGAGTGTGTGTGCGTGTGTGTGTATGAGTTTGTGTATGTGTGTGTGTGTGTGTGTGTGTGTGTGTGTGTGTGTGTGTGTGTGTGTGTGTGTGTGTGTGTGTGTGTGTTTATGTGTGTGTGTGTGTATGAATTTGTATATGTGTGTGTGTGTGTGTGTGTGTGTGTGTCTCAACAATCAATATTTGCACCAATAACTCACTACAGTTGTGACCGGGTGTGGAAGTGTGAATTGCTCATTACACTATAATTTGTTCATGATTGTAGCCATGTATAAACGTAAGTAACCATTCTTACAGGATTCATTACCTTTGTAACTTGTGAGTTCATTACCTTGTACCTAGTTCAGCCATCACAACTTTGGGAGCCCAGTCCCTGGACCCATTACGTACCTCTGTAATCTGTAAATACCTTTGTAACTTGTCATGATTGTGACTAGACCTACCTGGAGTTCATTACCTTTGTAAATTGTGAGTTCATTACCTTTGTAAATTGTGAGTTCATTACCTCTGTAACTTGCTCTGCTATCAAAACTTTGGAGTCCAGTCCCTGGACCAATTATGTACCTCTGTAATCTTTTGACTACCGCCCACAGGATGGGTATGGGGTGCATAATAAACATATTAAACTAACTAAATTAAACTATTTACAT